>NC_053391.1:458997131-459196981 GCF_905171765.1 Bufo bufo
GAGGGACAACCTTTTGGTGGAAAAACGAGGAATGGGAGAAAAAGTGATCAGATGTATAGGAACGTTTGACGTTTAAAATAGGCAAGTGTATAAGATCATGAAAAAACACTGGCATATTTTAAAATCGGACAAAGATCTAGTTCAGATCCTCCCTAAAAGTCCCAGCATTACATATAGACGAGGAACCAACTTGAGAGAGATGGTAGTAAGAAGTCACTTCCAAAGAAGCTCGTCAAAAAAAGAAACCTGGCTCAAAACCACAGGTTCATATCCATGTGGAGCATGTAGCTTTTGCAAATACATGATACCTAAGAAGGAATTCGTGAACCCACTGGATGGACGAACATATAAGATCAGGGAATATATGAACTGCAGGAGCACGGGTTTAGTATATGGCATACAATGTGAATGTAACAAGCTGTATATAGGGAAAACCATCCAGGAACTCAGGAGGAGGCTATCAAAACATTTTAGCGTTCTGAACACTAATGAGGAGACTCCATTGTCAAGACACTTGCTGAGATTCCATAATGGTCAAACCACAGGCTTAAAGGTCTGGGGAATACAGAAAATAAGGCCCAGCCCGAGACAAGGTGGCATTGACAAAAAATTACAAAAAGAAGAAACGAGGTGGATATACCGCCTACATTCTCTGTCACCTAACGGCTTAAATGAAGGATTCACGTTCGCTCCTTTTTTGTAAATTGGAGGTTATAGTATGAAAAATAAATAATGACACAAGGATAGAAACTACTAAAGTAAGGAAATAATCTAGAGAACACCCCCAAAAAAAAAGAAATGGAAAAGGGGGGGGGGGACCCAAAAATGAGAATATAATAGTAAGAGTAATAACAACAAGATTTGTAATTTGTATAAAAAGACAAAACGGATAACAAGAGGAAAATGGCTTATGAAAACTTACCAGAAATGGATGGGCGGATAAGGCAAGGCATGTAGGCAAGAGAACATCTGCAAGATAAAGAAAGAAGGGAGGAGGTTAGGAGCAATAAAATAAAACAAATATCGGACAATCATGGATGACTGAGACACAGGACCCCGGAGATAAAAAATGAGGAAAGAAGCGTCCATAGTTAGAATATAAAGAAGAAAAAACAAAATAAAAAAACAAAAAGAAATAATAAAATAATAATAAACAATATAAAAATACAAAAAATAAAAAATAAAAATACTAAAAGAAATAAATAAATAAAAATACTAAAATAAAAAAATAAAAAAAATAAAAATAAAAAAAATAAAAAAAATAAATAAATATAAAAAATTAAAAATAAAATAAAAAATAAAACAAAACAAGAACAAAAATGGAATTGGTCTATAAAATAATATAGAATAATAAAGAATATAGATTAAAAAATGGGGAACTATAGGAGAGAATTCACTAACAAAAAGGGTCACAAGCATAAGCACAAATACAAATAAACACACAAAGTGGAGAATTACAGGGCACAATAATAGAAAAGAGAAATAATTAACAAAAAATGGAATATAAAAAAATAAAAAATAAATAAATAAATAATAAATGTATACAAAAAAACACGTACACCAAAGTATATAAAAAATAAATTAAATAGATAATGAACGAATTATTAGTTAAGTAATATAAAATAATAAATAATTCACTAGAATGGACACAAGGGATATAATAAGGAAAGAAAATTAAAAAATGAAATCATATGGAACTGTAGAACAGGATAGTATATTAAGGCAATAGGTGATATAAATATAATTCTCCCACAAAGTAATATATAAGATAGATGACAAATATTATCTATAGAATGGAAATAATGAGGCCCATTAACACATACAAACAAAAAACCATAACCAGAGAGTTGGCAAGCAGCGGACATTCTTCTAAGTAGGGACGCAGGTACAGTGGAAATAGAAGATAGATCCCAAGTGGTAATACAGGAGGAGATGATCTGGAATTGTTTCTAAGTCCGGGCGCATGCGCACTATGAAAGCGCGATGTGATGCGGTCACTGCAGGGAGACGGATGCTGAGAGCCGGTCCGAGGGAAGAAACGGGATACGTCAGAGGTAAGAGACAGAGCGTCATCAGTGAGGGACGGACAGCACCATCAGAAGGCCCCTCTGATTGGCCGAATGATAGACATACAGGAGAGAAACGAGTGCCGATTTGCCCACTTACTTCCGCCCATACAAACAGAGGGTTTAAAAGGCCGGGACCCGCCCCCAAGTCCAGACAACTGCAATTCTCCTGAAGACGCCGTGGAACGGCGAAACATGTAGGGAAGCAGCAGCCAGTTTTTAGTTCAAGATCTGGGAGAAAGGGAATAGACTAGAGACGCACACAGCTAAATATACAGCTGAGACACAGTGCAAGTGAAGCTAGACAGAGAAGCAGAGGTAGGAGGGATACCTGAGAAGCATCAGGCACCTCCAGAACAGACTGTATAGTGGTGGAAGCGAATGTACCTGAAAGTATAACCCCACTCCAGATCCTGAGGAATTTTAATTGTGTGTGTTCTCCTGACACTACAGGACATTTTAATTAAAATTTAATAAAGTATAAGTTTTACTAATCAGTCAGAGAGGAATAAGGGCCACAGATGGTCCTAGAGACCCTTGAAGAATTTTGGATTTAAATGGTTGGTCGTATGACACCAGCCTGAATGACAGCATTTCATAGGCCAGTAGTTTAGAAATGCTGGCATTCAGGGCCAGGGATCGAGGGTGGCTAGGTGGGAATTTTCTCTTTCTCTTAAATGTTTGTAAGATGGAGAGCTGAACGCTGCCGTGTGACATGGTTGAGATGCTTGGTGACGGAGGTGGTGGTGGTGTTGGTGGTACATCCTCTGTTTGCTGGGCGGCAGGTGCCAACGTTCCTCCAGAGGCGGAGGAAGAGGCCGAGGCGGCAGCAGCAGAAGAGGTAGCAGGGGGAGCCTGAGTGAGTTCCTTGTTTTTAAGGCGTTTACTGCATTGCAGTTCATGCTTTGCATGCAGGTGCCTGGTCATGCAGGTTGTGCTAAGGTTCAGAACGTTAATGCCTCGCTTCAGGCTCTGATGGCACAGCGTGCAAACCACTCGGGTCTTGTTGTCAGCCCATTGTTTGAAGAACTGCCACGCCAGGGAACTCCATGAAGCTGCCTTTGGGGTGCTCGGTCCCAGATGGCGGTGTCCAGTAGCAGACGGACTCTCTTGGCGGCGGGTGTTCTGCTTTTGCATACTGCCCCCTCTTTTGCTACGCTGTTGGCTCGGTCTCATTACTGCCTTTTCCTCCGAATTCTGAAAGTCAGTGGCACGACCTTCATTCCATGTGGAGTCTAGGACCTCATCGTCCCCTGCATCGTCTTACACCCAGTCTTCCTCCCTGACCTCCTGTTCAGTCTGCACACTGCAGAAAGACGCAGCAGTTGGCACCTGTGTTTCGTCATCATCAGAGACGTGCTGAGGTGGTATTCCCATGTCCTCATCATTAGGAAACATAAGTGGTTGTGTGTTAGTGCATTCTATCTCTTCCACCCCTGGGGAAGGGCTAGGTGGATGCCCTTGGGAAACCCTGCCAGCAGAGTGTTCAAACAGCATAAAAGACTGCTGCATAACTTGAGGCTCAGACAGTTTCCCTGATATGCATGGGGGTGATCTGACAGACTGATGGGCTTGGTTTTCATGCGCCCTCTGTGCGCTTTCTACAGAAGACTGGGTGGGAGATAATGTGAACGTGCTGGATCCACTGTCGGCCACCCAATTGACTAATGCCTGTACCTGCTCAGGCCTTACCATCCTTAGAACGGCATTGGGCCCCACGAAATATTGCTGTAAATTCTGCTGGCTACTGGGACCTGAGGTAGTTGGTTCACTAGGATGTGTGGCTGTGGCAGAACGGCCACGTCCTCTCCCAGCACCAGAGGGTCCACTAACACCACCACGACCATGTCAGCGTCCCTTACTAGATGTTTTCCTCATTGTTACCGTTCACCACAATAAGAAAAAAATTATTTGGCCCAATGTATTGAATTCAAATTCAGGCCTTTTTTTACAGGCACCTAACACTATCTGGCTATCTATTTAGGTACCGTATTACGCTAATACAGGCACAACAGTAACGACAGATTTAGCTGAATATAAATTGTAGGCCTAGTATTTAGGCGCTGGGTGACAGGTATACGTTTACGGACAGAATTATTTAAACTTGGAAATGCACGGTAGCGTGTGAAGTTATTGAGGATGACACTATCCGCACCTTCAATCTAATATACCCTTTTATGGATCAATTTAAACTTGGCCTGATACAGCAGAAAAAATATATTTAGGGGATTGCTAAGTTGGGAATTGTATTCAACCCAGAACAAAAACTGTGCTTTGGCGGACACTAAATAAATTGACCAGCCTCAGCAATAAACACAGATTGAGCTGAATATAAATTTTAGGCCTATTATTTAGGCGCTGGGTGACAGGTATACGTTTACGGACAGAATTAGACTTGGAAATGCACGGTAGCGTGTGTGTGAAGTTATTGAGAATGACCCTATCAGCACCTTGAATCTAATATACCCTTTTATGGATAGATTTAAAGTAGGCCTGATACAGCAGAAACCACTAATTTAGGAAATTGCTAGGTTGGGAATTGTATTTCAACCCAGAACAAAAACTGTGTTTTGACGGACACAAAATAACTTGACCAGCTACAGCAATAGCCACAGATTTAGCTGAATATAAATTTGAGGCCTATTATTTAGGCGCTGGGTGACAGGTATACGTTTACGGACAGAATTAGACTTGGATATGCACAGTAGCGTGTGTGTGAAGTTATTGAGAATGACCCTATCAGCACCTTGAATCTAATATACCCTTTTAGGGATAGATTTAAAGTAGGCCTGATACAGCAGAAACCACTAATTTAGGAAATTGCTAGGTTGGGAATTGTATTTCAACCCAGAACAAAAACTGTGCTTTGACGGACACAAAATAACTTGACCAGCTACAGCAATAGCCACAGATTTAGCTGAATATAAATTTGAGGCCTATTATTTAGGCGCTGGGTGACAGGTATACGTTTACGGACAGAATTAGACTTGGATATGCACAGTAGCGTGTGTGTGAAGTAATTGAGAATGACCCTATCAGCACCTTGAATCTAATATACCCTTTTAGGGATAGATTCAAATAACCACACTATTGATGGTTAAATGGACTTGGTGGCAGCTTGCCCCTGATGTAGGATATAGCCAAAAAATAACCACACTATTGATGGTTAAATGGACTTGGTGGCAGCTTGCCCCTGATGTAGGATATAGCCAAAAAATAACCACACTATTGATGGTTAAGTGGACTTTGTGGCAGCTTGCCCTTGATGTAGGATATAGCCAAAAAATAACCACACTATTGATGGTTAAATGGACTTGGTGACAGCTTGCCCCTGATGTAGGATATAGAAAAAAATAACCACACTATTGATGGTTAAATGGACTTGGTGGCAGCTTGTGCTGGCGCACCACAAGCCACAAAATGGCCGCCGATCACCCCAGAAAAAAGTGACTGAAAAACGCTCTGGGCAGCCTAAAAACAGTGAGCAATTGAATAGCAGCAGTTCAATGATCCACAGCTGTAGATCGATCACTGTCTTAAGTGTTTTGGAGGAGTTAATCACTGCCTAATCTCGCCCTAACGTCGCAGCTGCAACCTCTCCCTACACTTGTAACAGCAGAGTGACGTGCAGCGCTACGTGACCCAAGCTTATATAGAGACTGGGTCACATGCTGCACTGGCCAATCACAGCCATGCCAATAGTAGGCATGGCTGTGATGGCCTCTTGGGGCAAGTAGTATGACGCTTGTTGATTGGCTGCTTTGCAGCCTTTCAAAAAGCGCCAAGAAAGCGCCGAACACCGAACCCGAACCCGGACTTTTACGAAAATGTTCGGGTTCAAGTCCGTGTCACGGACACCCCAAAATTCGGTACGAACCCGAACTATACAGTTCGGGTTCGCTCATCCCTACTAGTGAGATCTCATTTGGAGTATTGTGCTCAGTACTGGAGACCATATCTCCAGAAGGATATTGTCACCGCCAGTTCTGTGAAAAGGTCTGGCAGACGTTCTTCTCTACCTCTTGTATGACGTTCTTTGTTTTGGTTTCACTTTGTCATCTCCTTTCCTTCTGCCAGGTGTCACTTATTTAGACTAATCATCTTACTTTAAATTCCCTCCCATACTGCCTCACTTTGCGGTTTATACTACTTCCTGGATGAAGTGTTCACTGCTGGAGGCTGCTGCTGCTGTTTGCTCAGATAAGTCTTTTCCTTTATTGTGTTTCCTTGCTGGCTTGATTCTAGGTGACCCTGACTCCGTCTGTATTAAGTGCAGGGAGCCGGTGGTCGTGTCCCCTCACTATTATAGGGTTTTCAGGTGTCACACAGTCTTAGGTACGTGGGCATGCAATTGTCTACCATTGAGACCCTTGCATGTGCTTAGCAGTCAGGGAGAGCTCTTAGGGATTTAAAGGGCTCACCTATATGCTCCTTAGTTTGGGATCAAGCCAGTCGGTCGTTTATTTATAAGTTCCAGCTATCTGTAACTTCATCCGTGACATTATAAACCGCCATAACCGTCTAAAGCATGGATCCGGTTTCAGCCTTGATTGACCGCATGCAAGGTATTTCGCTGGAGGTAGCAGATTTCCGTAAAACTGTGTCTCAGTTTCAGGTGACCGGTTCTGCTGGAGTTCATGGAGTTTGTTCCGAGCCTAAGATCTCGCTTCTAGATACGTTCTCCGGGGGTAGTGAGAATTTTGTTCGCTTTAGAGAGGCTTGCAAACTCCATTTTCGCCTACTTCCCCATTTCTCTGGTGATGAGGAGCAGAGGGTGGGGATCATCATCTCGCTGCTCAGGGATAACGCTCAGTCTTGGGCCTTTTTGCTGCCGGTGGGGGCACGGCCCCTCCGATCGGTGGATGAACTTTTTGTAGCCCATGGGCAGATATATGATGACTACAGATGGTCCGAATAGTTCGCCGGCGAATAGTTCACCGGCGAACATAGCTTGTTCGCGTTCGCCGCGGCGGGCGAACATATGCGATGTTCGGTCCGCCCCCTATACATCATCATTGAGTAACCTTTGACCCTGTACCTCACAGTCAGCAGACACATTCCAGCCAATCAGCAGCAGACCCTCCCTCCCAGACCCTCCCACCTCCCTGACAGCATCCATTTTAGATTCATTCTAAATCTGCATTCTCAGTGAGAGGAGGGAAAGGGCTGCTGCTGCTGATTCAATAGGGAAAGCGTTAGCTAGGGCATTGTTCTGTGTCCACAGACTCATCTGCTGTAAGGACAGCATCCTGACAGCATCCCAAAAAGCCCTTTTCAGGGCTGGTACATCAGTCTGCTTTTTTTTTATTTTTTATATATACATATATTGCAGTTGCCTGCCCGTGTGTGAGAGGAGGGACAGTGCTGCTTGCTGCTGATTCAATAGGGAAAGCGTTAGCTAGGGCAGTGTTCTGTGTCCACAGGCTCATCTGCTGTAGGGACAGCGTCCTGACAGCACCCCAAAAAGCCCTTTTCAGGGCTGGTACATCAGTCTGCTTTTTTTTTATTTTTTATATATACATATATTGCAGTTGCCTGCCCGTGTGTGAGAGGAGGGACAGTGCTGCTTGCTGCTGCTGATTCAATAGGGAAAGCGTTAGCTAGGGCAGTGTTCTGTGTCCACAGACTCATCTGCTGTAGGGACAGCGTCCTGACAGCACCCCAAAAAGCCCTTTTCAGGGCTGGTACATCAGTCTGCTTTTTTTATATATATACATATATTGCAGCTGCCTGCCCGTGTGTGAGAGGCTGCAGGCTCAGTCACAGACAGCACTGTGTGCACACCATTCATACAGGGTGTGACAGAAAATACCTCGCAGATAAAAAAAATTATATTTTATATTTTTCTGTGATCTAATCCCATTTGCAAGCCAGCGTGTGTCAGGCCCACACAGACTGTATTGTGGCCACTGGCTAGTGGCTAGACCTCCACTTATACCATTACAGGGTGTCATTTACTCACAAATACCTCGCAGATAAAAAAAAAATTCTATTACATTTTTTTCTGTGATCTAATCCCATTTGCAAGCCCGTGTGTGTGAGGCCCACACAGACTGTATTGTGGCCGCTGGCTAGTGGCTAGACCTCCACTTATACCGTTACAGGATGTCATTTACTCACAAATACCTCGCAGATAAAAAAATATTCTATTACATTTTTTTCTGTGATCTAATCCCATTTGCAAGCCCTTGTGTGTCAGGCCCACACAGACTGTATTGTGGCCGCTGGCTAGTGGCTAGACCTCCACTTATACCGTTACAGGGTGTCATTTACTCACAAATACCTCGCAGATAAAAAAAAATTCTATTCAATTTTTTTCTGTGATCTAATCCCATTTGCAAGCCCGTGTGTGTCAGGCCCACACAGACTGTATTGTGTCCGCTGGCTAGTGGCTAGACTTCCACTTATACCGGTACAGGGTGTCATTTACTCACAAATACCTCGCTGATAAAAAAAAAATTATATTTAATATTTTTCTGTGATCTAATCCCATTTGCAAGCCCGTGTGTGTCAGGCCCACACAGACTGTATTGTGGAGACTGGCTAGTGGCTAAACCTCCACTTATACCGTTACAGGGTGTCATTTACTCACAAATACCTCGCAGATAAATAAAAATGATATTTAATATTTTTCTGTGATCTAAACGCATTTGCAAGCCCGTGTGTGTCAGGCCCACACAGACTGTACTGTGCCCACTGCCCACCACTTATATAGGGTGGCACAGTACCTTGCACGCATAGTAACACTTATCTAATAAAAAATGACAGGCAGAGGCAAGTCACGCCGCAGGGGCCGTCGTGTTCGTGGTGCTGTGATTTCCACTGGCCCTGGAATAATGCCCAGTGTTCAGAGGCCATGTACCCTGAACCCCAAAAATTCTGAGAAAATTGTTGACTGGCTTACACAGGACACCCAATCTTCAACAGCTTCCGCTAAGAACCTTGACGCACCATCCTCCTCCAGCTCAGCTTTGGTCACCTGCTCTCAAGTCACCACTCTCCCGCCCTCCGCCGCCACCACCACCACTACCACCACAGCCACCACAGCCGCTTCACTTAATCCCTCAGAGGAGTTATTTACACATCATTTGGATGAAATTAGTGATGCGCAACCATTATTGCCAGAGGATGGAGATAACAGGGATATGTCTCAGTCAGGCAGCATTACACACATGGACGTACAGTGTGATGATGATGATGATGTACCCGCTGCTGCTTCCTTTGCTGAGGTGTCAGATACAAGTGAAGTGGTTGATGATGACGATGTGTCCGTGGATGCCCACGTGGGTGCCTGCTCGAAGAGAAGAAGAAGAGGGGGAAAGTTCAGAAGGGGAGACAGAGAGAAGGAGGAGACGAGTTGGAAGCAGGGGGAGGTCATCGCAAGGAGCTAGTGGCACAGTCAGACAGCATGTATCGGCACCCGGGGTCAGCCAGACAGCACGCCAATCAACACATGCTGCTGCCACCACCAGAATGCCGTCATTGCAAAGCTCAGCAGTGTGGCATTTTTTTTGTGTGTCTGCCTCTGACAACAGCGATGTCATTTGCAACCTGTGCCAAAAGAAACTGAGTCGTGGGAAGTCCAACACCCACCTAGGTACAACTGCTTTGTGAAGGCACATGATCGCACATCACAAACGCCTATGGGATCAACACATGATGACGAGTAGAAGCAGCACACAACCTCAAAGCCACCATCCTCCTCCTGGTCCAGCATCTTCAGCCACGTCAACCACTGCTGTCCTCCTTGCCCCCTCTCAACCACCCGCCACTCCGCCTCTCACCTTCACCAGTTCCATCTCATCTGCCCACAGTCAGGTGTCTGTAAAGGAAATGTTTGAGCATAGGAAGCCAATGTCACAGAGTCACCCCCTTGCCCGGCGTCTGACAGCTGGCTTGACGGAACTCTTAGCCCGCCAGCTTTTACCATACCAGCTGGTGGAGTCTGAGGCCTTCAAAAAATTTGTCGCTATTGGGACACCACAGTGGAAGGTAACGGGACGATTTTTTTTTTCAAAAAAGGCAATTCCAAACCTCTACTCAGTGATTGATAAGGAAGTCATGGCATCTCTGGCATACAGTGTTGGGGCAAGGGTCCATATGACCACTGATACCTGGTCTTCAAAGCACGGTCAGGGCAGGTATATCACCTACACTGCGCATTGGGTCAACCTGCTGACGGCTGACAAGCATGGAATGCGTGGCTCTGCAGCGGAGTTGGTGACACCGCCACGACTTGCAGGCAGGCTTACTGCCACCTCCTCTACTCCTCCTACTCCATCCTCTTCCATAACCTCCTCGGCTGAGTCCTCTTCTCCTGCAGCGTCTGGCTGCAGATCAACTGAATCCCCCCAGCTCCCCAGGAGCTATTCCACATCCCGGATACGACAGTGTCACGCTGTCTTGGGGTTGACTTGCCTGAAAGCAGAGAGCCACACCGGACCAGCACTCCTGTCCGCCCTGAACGTACAGGTGGATCAGTGGCTGACCCCACACCAACTGGAGATCGGCAAAGTGGTGTGTGACAATGGAAGCAATTTGGCGGCATTGAATTTGGGCAAGTTGTCACATGTGCCGTGCATGGCACACGTGTTGAATATCATCATACAACGCTTTGTGTCTAAGTACCCAGGCTTACAGGACGTCTTCAAGCAGGCCAGGAAGGTGTGTGGCCATTTCAGGCGTTCCTACACGGCCATGGCGCACTTTTCAGACATTCAGCGCCGAAACAACATGCCAGTGAGGCGCTTGATTTGCGACAGCCCGACACGTTGGAATTCAACACTCCTAATGTTCGACCGCCTGCTCCAACAAGAAAAAGCCGTCAACGAGTATTTGTATGACCGGGGTGCTCGGACAGCCTCTGCGGAGCTGGGAATTTTTTTGCCACGTTACTGGACGCTCATGTGCAATGCCTGTAGGCTCATGCGTCCTTTTGAGGAGGTGACAAACTTAGTCAGTCGCACCGAAGGCACCATCAGCGACCTCATCCCATTTGTTTTCTTCCTGGAGCGTGCCCTGCGAAGAGTGCTGGATCAGGCTGTAGATGAGCGTGAAGAGGAAGAGTTGTGGTCACCATCACCACCAGAAACAGCCTTGTCATCATCTCTTGCTGGACCTGCGGCAACGCTGGAAGAGGAGTGTGAGGAAGAGGAGTCAGAGGAGGAATGTGGCTTTTTTTTTTTTTTAACAATTCTTTATTTATTGTAGGCAGAGTAATTGTTCTTACACTGTACAGTAAAGAATCATGCATGGAAAATAAATATACAAAAGTATCCGAAAAATACATTGTCATCAATCTTATGAAAATGTTATACATTTGGAGACTTCCTTTGTATACAATATACAATGCCAATGCACTTCCTTTGGCAACGTATTTATATGCATAAAACACTTTAAAGTGCAAAAGATAAGAAAATAGCATTGAGTTATAACATAAAACCAATACACACCCTAACTCGGCGAATAGTTAAGCGGATGTTACAAAGGATCGGCTGTTCAATTTTTAGACTATACTAAAGGGACTGATGTGAATTCTCACTACAATGGGCAGGCTGATTCACAACCGTAGGCAAGCAGACTTCGCTCCTCAGGTCCGTCAAAGGCCCATTTATGACCATTCTATCAGAAGCAAGTTACCTGTGAGTTATCATAGGTTAGTGGTTTGTATTCTCTTTGCATGGAAAACTAGCCAAGGATTCCAGACTTTAAGGAATGCCCCCCTATTTCCTGAACTCCACCCCACCTGTTCTTCCATTAGGCATATGTGATGAACTTCCTCCAACCATTCTTTTACCCCTGGAGGCTCCTTATCCCTCCATCTCCTTGGTATTAGGATTTTTGCAGCTGCTATCAGGTGTGTGGGTAGATTATTAGACGAGGGAACGAAATCCAACTGGGGCTTCCACAACAGCACTAACTCTGGAGTTAGTATAATACTCGTGTTACATATAATGTTTATCTGTCTCCCAATTTCTCCCCAGAAATGGTTCAAGGAGGTACAGGACCACCATATGTGGGAAATCGTACCCCTATCCACCAAACATCTCCAGCACCTGTCATCAGGGAGTAAATTTATTTTGTACAAAAAATCTGGCGTCCTATACCACCTTGTGAGAACCTTAAAAGAGTTCTCTTGTAAACGAATACTTCTTGAGAAGCCATGCGAGTGAGCCAGGATAGTTTTGACTTCTGAGTCTGGTATGACTATTCCAAGCTCATTTTCCCATGCCTTTAAATACAAAGTCTTCTCACAAGGTGGTGCGAGGAGCAACTGGGAATACAAATAGGACAAGAATTTCGGTGGGGGTTTATTGGAGGACAACGATAAGTTCTCTAACCATGTTGGATCCAAAACTTCACTAGCATACTTCCTTTTGTATTCTCTACATGTAATAGTCAGGTCTCTTATTGCTAAAGAGTTTCCAAGGGGTCTCGGGAGTTTCTCTAATATACCTTCAATAAAGGAATCCAAGTCATCAGCCTTCCGCAAATTCGAAATTCTCATCTCTGTGAGATTGTACCAGCACTGCTGACTTACACTTTTTCCCCCTCTCATGAAATAAGGCAGTACCGAGAGCGGGGCAAGTGGGGAAAGCTTATTATGATGCATCAGGAGACCTACTGTTCTCTGACAATAAGACAGCATAGTGTTAGTCATTTCCGAAAGGAACAAAGGCCTCTTCCTATCCTTGTATGCCACCCACAAATATCTCGTGGCATTGGTGCCCATGAGGCTACGCTCAATGTCTACATGTAGTTTGTTATTGGACATGTCTGCCAGTTCAGTCCATCTTTCTAGGTGTAAAGCGTGGTGGTAAGTCCTTAAATCAGGGAAAGAAACACCTCCTGCCCCTCTCTTCCGAATAAGAAGAGTGTAGGAAAGACGTGGTTTCCCACTGGCCCACAAGAATTTAGTGAAGAGCTTCCTAAAATCTGCAAAGAGTTTATCTGGGATTTTTATAGGTAAACATCTCAAAATGTATAGGATCTGTGGGAGGGCATAAGTTGTCAGTATATTTTTCCTACCAAGCCAAGATAAGAAGGGGATTTTTATGGAGTTAAGGTAGGACTTGATTTTGGAAAACAAGGGAGGATAGTTTAGGCTATAGAATTGCTGGGGATCTGAAGGAACTTGAATTCCCAGGAACTTTATGGCCCGGTTTGGCCATTGGAATGGCGAAAGTGAGACTAGGGTATCTGCCTTTTTCTTCTCTATGGAGACATTAAGTATTTCGGATTTCTCAAAGTTAATCTTGAAATTCGAGACTTCTCCATAGTCTTTCAGTAGTTTCATAATTTCTGGCAAGGCTTCTGCCGGGTTGGTGACCAACAATAAGGCCGCCACTGTGTGCATGTAACTTCCTATTCGTAGCCCTTTTATTTTGTCAGAAGTTCTTATTTTATTTAGAAAGATTTCTAAAGCAAGTACAAAGAGTGTGGGGGACAAGGGACAGCCTTGAAGCGTCCCATTGGAGATTCCGAAGGGGGCAGAGAGGTATACATTAGCCAAGACTCTCGCTGAAGGATTTCCATAGAGGGTAAAAATTGCAGCAACGAACGCAGGAGGAAAGCCAAAATGCAAAAGTGCACTTTTCATAAATGACCAGCTTACCTTATCAAAGGCCTTCTCCGCGTCCGTCCCTACAAGTATCAAAGGAATCCTCTCTTTTCTGGCATAATGGATGGCATGGAAAATCCTGCTAACATTATGTCTACCCTCTCTACCCCCCACGAATCCCACCTGCTCTTCCTTGAGGAGTTGGGGAAGATATTTGGCTATCCTAAGGCTAAGTATTTTGGCCCATAGTTTCACGTCAGTATTCAAAAGCGAAATGGGCCTATAACTTCCACATCTGCTTGGATCTTTCCCTTCTTTATGCAAAACTACTATATGAACCATCAGGGACTGTGCGGGCAGGGAAGACCCCTCTAATAGCGAATTGCAGAGTTTTGTAAGTTGGGGAAGCAATGTCTTCTGAAGTTTTTTATAGTACGAAATAGGAAGACCGTCTGGGCCCGGGCTTTTCCCCGAAGGAATGCTTAAAAGACATGCGCTCACTTCTTCCTCCGTGACGGGGGCTAACAACTTATCTGCCTCTTCTACTTTGGGTTTGGGTACAGCTACTGAGTAAATAAAGGAGGCATCCTTCTCTTGTTTGTCCTTAGGATCTATTTTTTGTAAGTTATACAAGAAAGAGTAAAAAGATGCGAATTCATTTGCTATAGCTGGAGTTGAGGTTGAGGTTCTCCTTTACCGTTTTGGATGCGTGCAATATGCATCTTTTCTCTCTGGCCTTTTATTAATCTCGTTAGTAGTTTCGAGCCTCTATTACCATGGACATAGATCTGGAACTTCGCCATTTTAAGCATTTTTGCTGTTCTAATATTTAGTAGGTCTTTAAGTTGCATGCGTAGTTTAATTATATTATCATGGGTTACCCTAGAGGGCTGTTTCTTATTAAGGTTTTCTAATAACGATATCTGGGATATTACTAAATCGACCTCCTTCATCCTTTGTTTGCGGACCCATGATCCCAGGGCGATTAATTCCCCCCTTACATAGGCCTTGTGTGCCTCCCATATGATAGGATTGGCCATTTGTGGGTTTTCATTTATTTCAAAAAACATTTTTATTTTCTCCTCTATCTGGGACCTGTGCCTGACATCTTCTAGGAGGGTCTCATTAAGCCTCCAGGTCCAGGATCTAGGAGGGGCTCCCTGAAGATGGATTCCCACCATCACGGGCGCATGATCTGTCACTGTAATTGGACCAATGCTCGCAGACTCCACTCTCTCCAGGAGGTGGTTTGACAAAAATATATAATCCAATCTCCTATAAGTGCCGTGCATAGCTGAGAAGAAGGTATAGTCTTTCCCCTGAGGGTGAAACACTCTCCATGCATCAGAGACTTGATGTTCATCTAATGCTCTCTTCAGCTTTCTCACTTGTGAAGCAGAATGTCTTGGAAGAAGAGAGGTGGAGTCTAGAGGATGGTCCAAAGCAATATTAAGATCACCTCCCAGGATTAAAGCTCCATCTTTGAACGTGTGTAGGGTTTGTAGAGTATCTCCTAGCCATCTGACCTGGTTGATATTAGGGGCATATACATTGGCAAGTGTAACCCTGTTACCAAAGAGCGACCCTTTCACAAATACAAACCGTCCTAAAGGGTCTATTAACTGTGCCTGGACTTGGAAAGGAAGACCCCGCCTAATTGCTATTGAGACGCCCTTGGAAGCTGACGTATGAGTACTGTGTACCCATGTAGAGAACATTTTCGTATAAAATGCAGGTACCCTATTGTGCCTGAAGTGGGTTTCTTGTAAGAGCAATATATCCCCCTTCTCTTTCTTTAACATCTGGAAAACCCTACTTCTTTTTTGCGGCCCATTTAGCCCATTCACATTGAGTGATATTACTTTTAAGGGATCCATAGTCCCATCTTATATAGCACAATGGACCTCAATAGCTTTCCCTCTGTTTCTAATCCAAGATGTGTACATCGCCGGGTGTAACCATTAACAGGGTGAACAACATAAGGAACATGACATATATCTATGAAATTAAGGAGTATAGCTCCACATATTCCACTAAACCAAGAGTGAAAACGTGCGGGCTGACCTCCCATCCATAAGGGTGAAAAACTTATCTTCCAAGAAGAAGATAGTTTTAGTTGTAGTGGGCGGGGGAAGCCGACTAACGGACTAACGACAAAGATCGGGCAACTAACTTGACATGAGCAAGAATTAGCTCTTAGATCATACAAAGTATATCCTAGGAAAGCATATTATTATTAAGGAGACACAGTCTAAATGTGCTGCAAACCATGCCAACATCTCCACAATCCCTATGGCCTAAACAGACCTCCCAGGATCGACTTTATTCTATCTGCACTTGGACTTAAGTCTGGCATGAGCTACAGCACAAGATGTGAATACCCAATAAGAATTAATCACACACGCGGTCAGCATGAATTTTCAAAGTATATACAAACTCCGGCTAGTCACTATTCACCACCACGCCAAGCGTTAATAATGAGAAAACAACCTATGTGACCGTGGAGAGAAGAAATTCTTGTCCCCTCCACAGACACACAAGCATAACCGTAATAGAGTGATGAACAATGAGCAGCAGGAAAGACCTTTTATGAGCATAGACCAGGAGTAAGTATGAGTGCACTCACTAATATAATCCCAGGTGAGAGGGAGAGGGAGAGGGGGGGGGGGGGGAGAGGACATCATATGAAAATTATGGAAATTACACATTTAGGTAACATACAACTTATAAACTCTCACCCCCTTTCCTACAAACATTCAAGTCCTTGACTATTGCATCTAGAAAGAGTTAGCGTCTCAGGTCTCTCCTTCCGATTCCTTCCTTGAAGCTCCATTCCCGCTTCTCTTTCTCTGCCTCTGCCTCTGGGGTTTCGCTTGTCGTCCAGGTATCCACGACGTAGGAAGCGGCAAAGGTGGGATGTCTGTGATCTCTTGAGCTAGGTTCCAGTCCTGGATATCCTGATCACCAATGCCCAGGTATTCATATATACGCCTTAAGTCACTATGGGACCTGAGAACTAACTTCTTGTCAGGCGCATTTATAAGAAGCCCGAAAGGGAACAGCCAGCGATAAAGAAGCTTTTTTTCTCTTAGTACGTCCAGCAAAGGTTTCAGCGCTTTTATCTTGCGCAGCGTGACAGGGGAAAGATCTTGAAAGATGGCTACCGACGCCCCTTCAAACTTCAAAGAGGCTTTGCCGCGAGCAGCTTTCAATATACCCTCCTTAGCTTGGTAGCTTGCCAGCTTACAGATTATATCTCTAGGCGGATCTGTAGGTCCTGGCGGGGGCCTCAAAGCCCGGTGAGCTCTCTCCAGGGTAAAGTCCAGAGTTATTGCTGGTCCC
Organism: Bufo bufo; assembly: GCF_905171765.1. Classification (NCBI taxonomy): domain Eukaryota; kingdom Metazoa; phylum Chordata; class Amphibia; order Anura; family Bufonidae; genus Bufo; species Bufo bufo. The sequence continues at coordinate 459,014,100 of NC_053391.1, forward strand.
ACGAGGTGAGTGAAGAAAGTTTTTAATGCGGATGCAATGGCGTCCGGCATGATGCTTTCCGGGAAGCCCTTAAGACGCAGATTGTTCCTGCGCCCCCGGTTATCTTGGTCTTCAAGCTGTGTGTACAGCGTGTTAATATGTGCTTGAGTGTAGTCCAGAGAGTGTGCCACCGCTGAACCAAATTCAATAATGGCAGTCTGAGCCGTTTCTACCGCTTCCATTCTCTCCCCCATGTGCTGGAGATCCTTTTTATAATCTTTCAGCTCCTGCACTATCGGGTCCAAGGCTTCTGCTAGGAGTTTCCTCATGAAAGGTCTCGAGACCGGGAGGTGCTCTTTCAGTGACGGGACAGTTACTTCACTGCCTTCACCTTCATCAGAGCCCGAAGCGTCAGTTAGCAGTTCAGGATCTTCTGGCGGCGCCATTTTCTCTGGCTTCTTAGGCTGCAATGCCAACGTCTTTTTGACAAATTTGTCCAGATCTCCTTGCCCCGAAGCGTGTTTGGCATGTGCCTGGGCCTCCCTAGACTTATCTCTCAGCGGCTTGCCCATGTTAGCTGATGAAAACTTCTAATAATGCCCTTTTCTGTGACAGTCCTCAGCAGAGCGATCTAACTTGCGGCCATTCAGCTCTGTTGCCAGGCTCCGCCCCCCGGAGGAATGTGGCTTTGAGGAGGAAGAAGACCAACCACAGCAGGCATCCCAGGGTGCTCGTTGTTGTCACCTATCTGGGACCCGTGGTGTTGTACGTGGCTGGGGTGAAGAACAGTCCGTCAATGACATCAGTGAGGACGAGGAACAAGAAATGAGTAGCTCGGCATTTAACCTTGTGCAAATGGGGTCTTTCATGCTGTCATGTCTGTTGAGGGACCCTCGTATAAAAAGGATGAAGGAGAACGACCTGTACTGGGTGGCCACGCTACTAGACCCCCGGTATAAGCAGAAAGTGGCGGAAATGTTACCAACTTACCGAAAGTCAGAAAGGATGCAGCAGTTCAAAACAAAACTAAAAAATATGCTTTACACAGCTTATAAGGGGGATGTCACAGCACAACGGGAATCTAACAGGGGAAGAGGTGAAAGTAATCCTCCTCCTACCACGACCACGGCGGCAAGGACAGGACGCTTTACAGATGTGTTGTTGATGTAGGACATGCGGAGCTTTTTCAGTCCTACACATCGCCACAGCCCTTCGGGATCCAGCCTTAGAGAACGACTCGACCGACAGGTAGCAGACTACCTCGCCTTAACTGCAGATATTGACACTCTGAGGAGCGGTGAACACATTGACTACTGGGTGTGCAGGCTTGATCTGTGGCCTGAGCTATCCCAGTTTGCGATAGAACTTCTGGCCTGCCCCGCTTCAAGTGTCCTGTCAGAAAGGACCTTCAGTGCAGCAGGAGGCATTGTCACTGACAAAAGAAGTCGCCTCGGTCAAAAAAGTGTTGATTACCTCACCTTCATTAAGATGAATGAGGCATAGATCCCGAAGGGACTGACAGTGGGGGATACGTTTGACTAGCAAAGGGCCTGATGACATGCCTTGGCCTCAAAATGGTCCCCACGCTGCTGTATTTAATGTCTGCATACCGGATGACTTTCGTGAATTCTCCGCCACCAACTAGGGTTCAAGCCGCAATGTTTTAGTCACCTTTCTGCCTTGAAAACATAAATTTTTCCGGCCGCTGCTACAACAGCGGCTGCAACAATAACATTATTTTTCAGGCATGTGTACATGCCTAATTTTTCTGGCCTCTGGTGCTGCACTGTGGCTGCAAAAACAAAACAAAAAAAAAGGCACATACAAGTGTCAATTCCCCTTCGTGATCGTTACCTTGTTGTGGTGAAGGGGCTTGCATATCACAATGAAGCGATCATCACCTCTATGAGTGTGTCTGCAATGTTGCCACACCCCAGATGATAAGGCCGTTGCTTCATTATGATCAGACCAAAAGCGATCGGCTGGATAATTTTTCATAGAAAAAAACACACATTTTTTTAATATATTTTTTTTAAGTTGTATTGGTGGGTTTTTAATAAATAAAATAAAAAAAATCATAATAAAGTCTCTTAATAGTTTATTAGAAATAATGCAGACAATTTAAAAAAAAAACATCAATTCCAATACAAAGCAAGTACAAAGCTCAGAACTAAATTATTCCACGATGTCGTAATGGTTCGTTAATTCGACAATGGTTAATCAATTCGACACATGTCCCCGGATAGGGGACGTAACAGGGATTAAACTGATAGGAATAGTACTAGTTAAGACACCACTCATATAGGGTGTCACAGCACATTGCTCCGTGCACGCGCAGTGCCCCAACTTGGGACTGAGTAAGAGGACCGACCAAGTTGCTTTTTCCATCTCCCGGTTCCTAAAATCAATTCATTTTGGTGTATCAGAGTTTGGTCTGTCACTGTTAAGGCAGTCGAAGGTACCTGGGCTAAAAAAAATTTCACAAAAGGCAATCCCACCCTGATATGGGACGTAACAGGGATTAAACTGATGAGAATAGTACTACAGAAAATACCAGACGCAGTGACCGTGGCGTGGATTCAAACAAAGGGGAGGGAGCCAGAATTTTTTTAACCATCTCCCCGTTCGAAAAATCAATTTAATAATTTGACCCCAGATTGGGGATGTAACAGAGATTAAACTGATGAGAATAGTACTACAGAAAATACCACTCATATCCGGTGGGGCAGTAAATTGCACGGTGCAGACGCAGTGACCGTGGCGTGGATTTAAACAAAGGGGAGGGAGCCAGCATTTTTTTAACCATCTCCCCGTTCGAAAAATCTATTTAATAATTTGACCCCAGATTGGGGACGTAACAGGGATTAAACTGATGAGAATAGTACTACAGAAAATACCACTCATATCCGGTGGGGCAGTAAATTGCACGGTGCAGGCGCAGTGACCGTGGCGTGGATTCAAACAAAGGGGAGGGAGCCAGCATTTTTTTAACCATCTCCCCGTTCGAAAAATCTATTTAATAATTTGACCCCAGATTGGGGACGGAACAGGGATTAAACTGATGAGAATAGTACTACAGAAAATACCACTCATATCCAGTGGGGCAGTAAATTGCACGGTGCAGACGCAGTGACCGTGGCGTGGATTCAAACAAAGGGGAGGGAGCCAGCATTTTTTTAACCATCTCCCCGTTCGAAAAATCAATTTAATAATTTGACCCCAGATTGGGGACGTAACAGGGATTAAACTGATGAGAATAGTACTACAGAAAATACCACTCATATCCAGTGGGGCAGTAAATTGCACGGTGCAGGCGCAGTGACCGTGGCGTGGATTCAAACAAAGGGGAGGGAGCCAGCATTTTTTTAACCATCTCCCCGTTCGAAAAATCTATTTAATAATTTGACCCCAGATTGGGGACGTAACAGGGATTAAACTGATGAGAATAGTACTACAGAAAATACCACTCATATCCAGTGGGGCAGTAAATTGCACGGTGCAGACGCAGTGACCGTGGCGTGGATTCAAACAAAGGGGAGGGAGCCAGCATTTTTTTAACCATCTCCCCGTTCGAAAAATCTATTTAATAATTTGACCCAAGATTGGAGACGTAACAGTGATTAAACTGATGAGAAGAGAGAACTACAGAAAATACCACTCATATCGGGTGGGGCAGTAAATTGCATGGCACAGACGCAGTGACCATGGATTCAAACAAAGGGGAGGGAGCCAGCGTTTTTTTAACCATCTCCCCGTTCGAAAAAATAATTCAATTCACCTTTCCGGGACCCTTGGTGTCCACGTGGCTGGGTGGAGGAAGAAATCCAACCTTGAACAAATGGGGAGTTTGCGGTTGGGCAAATGGACTGTTTGCGGTTGTTTGCGGTGCATTAAAAGGGGAGTTTGGTCTGTCAATGTCTGTGAAGCGGGCGTAACACTTACGCTACCTGATCGATACAACATCATACCTGATCGTATACACACACTGGATGTTTTAAACCATGTTGTTCAAAAAAAAATTGGATTGTTAGGTGATTTATGCCCTTTATGGATTAAAATCCAACTCTGCGTCAACTACATAATTTTCCATGGGAGTTTTGCCATGGATCCCCCTCCGGCATGCCACAGTCCAGGTGTTTGTCCCCTTGAAACAACTTTTCCATCACTACTGTGGCTAGAAAGAGTCCCTGTGGGTTTTAAAATTCGCCTGCCTATTGAAGTCTATTTGCAGAAATTCGCGTTCGGCGTTCGCGAACGGAAAATTTTATGTTCGCGACATCACTACTCTAGAAGCACCACAGAGTACAACCGACCAGCTAGTTAGAAGGCAGGAAGAAAAACTATAAACCACACATCCAAGAGTGAGAAGCGGCAATGAGTCATTGGCCCACAAGCAAGAAGCAGGGAGGAATCATGTTTTTTCTCGGCAATTGAAAAACTTGCGATAAAAATTAGCATTACGAAAATTCGCAATAAAAAATTCTCGAATATTCGAAATTAGGAATATATATCACTATATTCTAAATATTTGCAAATTTTCAAATTACCTATATTCGCGATAAAAATTCGAAATTAGAATGTTCGTGATCAACACTAATCACCACCCCTTTAGACAGTATGGGACTCGGGTTTTCAAAATCACCACCTCCAGGGAAACTACATGACAAGGCGTCCTCCTTCAAATTCTTAATCCCAGGATGATAGGTGACAGTGAAATTGAATCTGGTGAAAAACAGGGCCCATCTGGCTTGTCTTGGGTTCAGTCGTTTCGCCGACTCCAGATAAGCCAGATTTTTGTGATCAGTAAATACTGTGATCGGGTGAATCGCCCCTTCCGACCAATGACGCCATTCCTCAAAAGCCAATTTAATGGCCAGCAACTCTCTGTTACCCACATCATAATTTTTCTCAGCGGGGGATAGTTTTTTTTGAGAAAAATGCATACGGTCGCCATTTACCAGGTGATGGGCCCTGTGAAAAAACTGCTCCTACCCCCACCTCAGATGCGTCCACAATAAACGATTGTGACAGATCTGGCTGAACCAATATGGGAACAGAAGAGAAGCATTCCTTAATCACAGAAAAGGCTTGCAATGCTGAACCAGACCATACAGAGACATCCGTCCCTTTCTTAGTCATGTCAGTTAAGGTTTTTACTATTGTCAAATAATTCTTAATATATTTTCAGTAATAGTTGGTGAATCCTAAAAACCGCATAAGAGCCTTGAGATTTTCGGGTCGATACCAGTCCAATACTGCACATATTTTCTCAGGATCCATTCGAAAACCTGAAGATGACAGCAGGTAGCACAAGAACTGTACCTCGTGTACCGCAAAAACACATTTCTCTAATTTTGCAAACAATCTATAATCCCATAGAATCTGTAACACCTGTCTCACATGATTCTGATGTGTTTCCATGTCAGGAGAATAAATAAGAATGTCATCCAAATACACGATCACAAACCTCCCCACCAGGTGATGAAAGATGTCATTCACAGAGTGTTGGAAGATCGCTGGGGCATTCGTCAACCCGAAAGGCATGACCAGGTTCTCAAAGTGCCCCTCAGGAGTATTAAAAGCCGTCTTCCATTCATCCCCTTCCTTGATCCTAACCAGATTATATGCCCCCCTTAAATCCAACTTGGAGAAAACCATGGCACCAATAACTGGTTAAACAAATCGGGAATCAAAGGAAAAGGGTAAGGATCACAGATAGTAATCTGATTGAGTTCACGAAAATCCAGACATGGCCAAAGACCTCCATCTTTTTTTTTTTTTTACAAAAAAGAACCCTGCAGCCACTGGAGACTTGAAAGGTCTTGTGTCCTTTCTTCAAACTCTCTGCAATATATTCTCTCGTGGCCTGCCTTTCAGGTTCAGAAAGATTATACAATCTAGATTTAGGCAATTTATCCCCGGGAATAAGATTGACAGGGCAATTATATTCCCGATGTGAAGGTAAATCCTGACATCCACTCTCAGAAAACACATCGGCAAACTCAGGGAAAAAAAAGGGTACAGCCTAAGTAGTACACACAGAAAAGGATGTATTGAGACAATTATCAATGCAATAGTCCCCCCAATCCAGAATCTGCCTAGCTTGCAAATCTATAGTTGGATTATGCTTGGCAAGCCACGGTAAACCTAGAACCATAGGTGCAGGGAGACCTTCTAAGATAAAACATGAGATAACTTCTCGAAGAAAGTCACCCACTCTTAATCTGATATCATGCAAAGCTTGCGACAAGCACCTCTGAGTAAGAGGGGCAGAATCAATAGCAAATACAGGAATGTATTTTTTAATGTACTTGGTGATAACCCATGCATGCGGACAAACTGAGCATCAATCAGGTTCACATCAGCCCCGCTGTCGATAAATACTTAAATTCCCACAGTTTTTTACTCTAGCGCCACCTCAGCAGTCAGGAGAAATCAGGTACTACCAGCAAAGGACAAATGCAAATTCTCTGACTCCCCACTCACACCTCCGATAGTCAGATGGGATTTAGACGCCCATTTTTGTTTCTCTTTTTGCTGCTGAATGCTTGGACATATATTGACAAAATTTCCCCTTTTACCGCAGAAAAAACATACTCCCTGCTTGCGACTCCTACTTTTGCAAGCAGATCCCGGAGTAGCTTCACCTAATTGCATGGGTTCATCCCCAGGTATAAGCTCGGGAGTCTCTTCACCCAAAGAGTCAAAGGAATACGGTTCGTTATGTAATAGAACGTCCTGAGAGAATGGGCCCTTAGATCTCTCTCTCAGGCGTCCATCAATACGTACAGCCAAAGACATAGAGGCTTCCAAAGACTCAGCATTCTCATAAAAGGCTAAAGCATCCTTCAGCCTCTCAGATAATCCCTGACAAAACTGGCTACGGAGAGCTGGATCATTCCACTCAGTATCCGTAGCCCATCTACTAAATTCGGAACAATAGATCTCCGCTGAACGCTCTCCCTGGCGCAGGCTGCGTAATTTAGTCTCGGCCAGGGAGGTTCGGTCCGGGTCATCATAGATGAGAACTAAAGCTCTGAATAATGCATCTACTGATCGGAGAGACTGTGATCCAGTCGGCAAAGAAAAAGCCCAAGACTGGGCGTCCCCTTTAAGCAACAAAATAATCACACCCACTCTCTGGGTCTCATCCCCAGATGAGTGGGGACGCAACTTAAAGTACCATTTATATACCACCAATAGAAAATGACTCACAAAGAATGTGAGTGCACATGCTCAGCCTGCACGTAGGGTAGAACACCAAAAAAGAAAAAAAGGCTAGCACAAATAATGATGAATGTAAACTTTATTATAGTCTCAACAAGAGACAAAATGTTTTAAAATACACATAAAAAACAACAATACAATGGTGAATGGAGAGCACTCAGAATAATGGTGCACCACAGGATAACAAAACGTATCAAGGCTAGAAAGATAATATAAATATCCTAAAATATATATATGGCCCAAGCCAGATATCAAATATATAGAGGACTAGCCAAAGCTATCAAGACTAAATCAGAATAAAATACAGTACATACCAAGATATAAAGTGCATAGTGCAAATATGACCAGGTGCATAAGTATATTACATTGAATCAACCATAAAGAGAGCCATAAAGTAAATACCTGAGTGGTGAACCAACAGAGCCCCAACGCACGTTTCGCGTAAGCTTCTTCAGGGGGAGAGTGTGTGTTTAGGGGAGGCTAGCAAGGTGACTTTTATAGCTAGATAATTATTATACATCATAGACAGCTGGGAGAGAACATGTGTGGCCACACATGAGAAGGAAGCGAATGCGTTCCAGCCTGGAACGCATCACGTCACTTCCGATTACAAAGAGGGGCGGCCCTAATCATGGGACGCGTCACTACCAGTATGTAAAGAACGATAATAGAATGGAAAACAGTAATAATGAATAAACGAATAGACACGAAGGCGATAGGCACTATATGGATACCTTAGCATATGGCCCCTGATGAATATACGCCATGGGGTGGAGCAGCGCTTCAATACAGCAGGCCGATACCATGATCCGGCATAACCGGAAGTGCGTTCCACATATGTGGAACGCAAACCGGGAGTGCGTTCCACCAGCATATCGGGCAAAGCCCGATATTATAGTAAAGTGGAACGCAAGAGAATGTAGATCATACAAAGAACAGCCAGACAGGTACCAGCATGGAGTATAAGGCCAGTGCACCGGACCGAATGCAAATAAATAAACCGATATATCGGAAGTGCGTTCCACCGGCATGGAACACAACGCTAATCACATGACCAGGTGGAACGCAACTAACCAGACCCGGAGAGTATACAAAACTATCAATGTGTACAAAACATTTCATATAAGGAAGTTCATGAACAAATGTACAAAAATAAGATAAATGTATAAATATATATATTGAAAAAAGTGCAGTGCATGCAAATAAAGTGCCAGATCAATATTAATCTGTAATGACATGGTGAAAATTAATATATATCAAAACAAATAAAGACATAAATATATTTAATAAGTGACACCCCAAAAGGGGAATACTCTAGCAAAAATATATACTAATAAAGGGAGTACATATACAAAAATGGTGGACAATATGAATATAAATACACTAGTGCACAGAGAAAGATCAGTCCGTGGCTCCAACATGTGAAGGCCTCCGTGTAGAAAAAAAAACGGACAAAGAAAGAACATAAATATGTGAAGCGGCCACACCTATAGCTGACAAAAGAAGAAAAAAGAACATAATTAAAAGCCAAAATTAAAAGTAAACATACCAAATAAGACTTGTAAGGAGGACATCCTCCCAAAAGCCAAACCTAAAATAAACCATGGGTGGATAAAAGTCCGACCGGACCCATAGCCAGCCATGTACAGAACACACTTAAAAAAGGATATATCAAGGAACAAAATACTGATGAAAAAGTGGGAATCACACATGGCAGAGCAGACCTATACGACATATGGGAAGAAGTTAAGGCAAAAAGGGGGCAAAGCTCAAACCCTCATTCAAACCATAGGGGGTAACTGTGTTTAACTGAAAAATCCATTTCGCCTCCCGTTGAGCCAATATACGTTTCCAATTGCCACCCCTACTGCCAACAAAGACCCTATCTATGCCTCTTACCTTCAGGAGAGAGCTATCGCAAGCATGGTGATTCTTAAAATGGCGAGGAATGGTTTTGAGAGAAGTGTCATCCTCCTCACTGGCCGCAGACTGTATCCCCAGGACATGTTCTCTCGTCCGGCGTTTCAACTCCCGTGATGTAAGCCCCACATAATGAAGTCCACATGGGCAACTCGCAGCATAGATGACCCCAATAGTACTACAGGTGATGGTATGTGTGATTTGGTAGGTCTTCTGGCCTGTCGAGTCAGAAAAAGAGGTAGTAGTGAGAATGTTGGCACACGCCACACAATTCCCACAAGGACGGCAGCCCCATTTGGGACCCTTTGACCCAAATAGTCGGGGAGGGGTAGTAACCTGGTAATGGCTGTGGACCAGCACATCCCGAATATTTCTATCCCATCGAAAGGTGAGAGATGGTCTAGGAAGTAAATGGTGTTGGAGAATCGGATCCATATATAAAATATTCCAGTGTGTTTTCAATGATTTCAACACTGCATTATGACCTGAATTGAAGGTGGTAATAAAACGTACCGTGTTATTCTCGGATTTCTTAAACTTCTTTTGTCAGCTATAGGTGTGGCCGCTTCACATATTTATGTTCTTTCTTTGTCTGTTTTTTTTTCTACACGGAGGCCTTCACATGTTGGAGTCACGGACTGATCTTTCTCTGTGCACTAGTGTATTTATATTCATATTGTCCACCATTTTTGTATATGTACTCCCTTTATTAGTATATATTTTTGCTAGAGTATTCCCCTTTTGGGGTGTCACTTATTAAATATATTTATGTCTTTATTTGTTTTGATATATATTAATTTTCACCATGTCATTACAGATTAATATTGATCTGGCACTTTATTGTGTATTTGTATGCACTGCACTTTTTTCAATATATATATTTATTAGTGATGAGCGGCAGGGGTCATATTCGAATTCGAGATATTTCGCGAATATTTTGTAGAATATTCCTAAAAAATTAGCAAATTCGAAAATTCACAATTTTTTTTTTTTACTCGAAAAATCGGAAAGGTAATGATTGTGTAATATGCGAATTTTCGGAATTCAAATTTTCGGATTCGAATTTTTTATTGAGAATTTTTCAACTTACAACTATTAGACAAAGAAGATTATAGCACTATATTAGCTAAATTGCTCTATATTCGATTTTTTTCGAATATTCTCTATAGTGCTATAACTTAGTTTTTTCGAATATTCGTAATATTCTAAAACAAGAATATATAGCAATATAGCGAATATTAAAAAAAAAAGAATATAGAGCAAAATTCGCAAACACTACTACTCCTAAAGTCAAGTATATTGCAGCCTTCTTATTGGCCCACAAGCTAGAATCAGTGAGGGATCATGTGTACTGATAAAAAATTTTTTAAAAAAATCGAAAAACAATCGAAACAAAATTCGAATATTCGAAATTACGAATATATGTAACTATATTCAAAATATTCGCTAATTTTCAAAGTACCTATATTCGCGATAAAAATTCGAAATTCGAATATTCGTGATCAACACTAATATTTATACATTTATCTTATTTTTGTACATTTGTTCATGAACTTCCTTATATGAAATGTTTTGTACACATTGATAGTTTTGTATACTCTCCGTGTCTGGTTAGTTGCGTTCCACCTGGTCATGTGATTAGCGTTGCGTTCCATGCCGGTGGAACGCACTTCCGATATATCGGTTTATTTATTTGCATTCGGTCCGGTGCACTGGCCTTATACTCCATGCTGGTACCTGTCTGGCTGTTCTTTGTATGATCTACATTCTCTTGCGTTCCACTTTACTATAATATCGGTATATTCATCAGGGGCCATATGCTAAGGTATCCATATAGTGCCTATCGCCTCCGTGTCTATTTGTTTATTCATTATTACTGCTTTCCATTCTATTATCGTTCTTTACATACTGGTAGTGACGCGTCCCATGATTAGGGCCGCCCCTCTTTGTAACCGGAAGTGACGCGATGCGTTCCAGGCTGGAACGCATTCGCTTCCTTCTCATGTGTGGCCACACATGTTCTCTCCCAGCTGTCTATGATGTATAATAATTATCTAGCTATAAAAGTCACCTTGCTAGCCTCCCCTAAACACACACTCTCCCCCTGAAGAAGCTTACGCGAAACGTGCGTTGGGGCTCTGTTGGTTCACCACTCAGGTATTTACTTTATGGCTCTCTTTATGGCTGATTCAATGTAATATACTTATGCACCTGGTCATATTTGCACTATGCACTTTATATCTTGGTATGTACTGTATTTTATTCTGATTTAGTCTTGATAGCTTTGGCTAGTCCTCTATATATTTGATATCTGGCTTGGGCCATATATATATTTTAGGATATTTATATTATCTTTCTAGCCTTGATACGTTTTGTTATCCTGTGGTGCACCATTATTCTGAGTGCTCTCCATTCACCATTGTATTGTTGTTTTTTATGTGTATTTTAAAACATTTTGTCTCTTGTTGAGACTGTAATAAAGTTTACATTCATCATTATTTGTGCTAGCCTTGTTTTCTTTTTTGGTGTTCTACCTTAAAGTACCATTTGCACGCTTCCCTGAACTGAATAAAATTATCACTCCCCCCAGAGAATATATCCGGGAGAGCAACTTTAGGTTCAGGACAGGTCAGGTAACCAATACTAGGATCAGCCAACAGTGGTCTCTGCATTAGTGTTGAGCACGAATATTCGAAAAGCGAATTTTTATCTCGAATATCGCCACTTTGAGAATTCGCGAATATTTAAAATATAGTAACCTGTATTCGTTATATCGAATATTCGTAATTTTTTCTATCTGAACACATGATTCCTCCCTGCTTCTTGCTTGTGGGCCAATGAGTCATTGTTCCACAAGCAACTTAAGCAGGGAGGAATCATGACTTATATTCAATATAGTGCTATATATTTGTATTTTAGAATATTCGTCATTTTTTTTTCCATCTGAAGTCATGATTCCTCCCTGCTTAAGTTGCTTGTGGACCAATGACTCATTGGCCCACAAGCAAGAAGCAGGGAGGAATCATGTGTTCAGATGGAAAAAATGATGAATATTCTAAGAACGAATATATAGCACTATATTCTATAGTGCTATATATTCATTTTTGACCCACGCCTGTATTAATTGCATAATATATTCGCATATTATGCGATCATTACCTTGCCGATTTTCGAGTAAAAAAAAAAAAAAGTAGAATATAACGAATATTTGAATTTGCTAATATTCTACAAAATATTTGCAAAATATCACGAATTTGAATATGACCCCTGCCGCTCATCACTACTCTCTACTGTGAGATGATCATGCGGAGGTCATCCACCTCCAGAGACAGCCCCTGTAGCTGTCCGATCAGTGCAGCGATAATATCCATGGCTAAACTGATACAGACAACAAAATGACAGTTATTTGGCGGTTTATAATGTCACGATCAGTGTGGGGGAAAAACTCCACACTAAACACAGGAGGGAAGGGAAACAGTAACTAGGCCTGGAAACTAGGGAAGGAACAGGTCACCTCCTAAACAACCTTAATCTGGGCCCTAACTACCTATCAATATGAATAGACCTTGAAGGTAGGAATATTCATATGCTGTATACCTAGGCCCTTAAAGTGCATGCTGTTACACCTGACAACCTCTCTTTGTATGTGTGCACTTTCCCGTTTTGTTGTGCACGAGGTTTTGTATGTGTGCACTGTGACACTTTTTGTCACTTGCGGTTGTCCGTGGCAACGTCTGGTGTTTTGTACATGTGGTGGCAGTGTCTCGGCCTTCTGGCTGTTTCCCAGGACATGCTTGCCACCAGTGGCGTACAAAGAAATCATTGGGCCCCATAGCAAAAATCTGAATTGGGCCCCTAACCCCACCCACTACCCACCCGTGGCCCATTCTACTACTAATTAAACCGTTAGGGATAAATAACAAAAAAACGAACAAAAAAATAATATTTTCCCATAAGGTTTTGCTCTGGAAATTATTAACGTATATTTAAGTAGACATGGTTCCATACGTATGTAGCCTACTACTGACAATATAAAGCCTTAAAAGGGTATTCTCGTTTCAAACTATTCCCTATCCACAAGATGTGTACACTGCTCAAATATCTCCGGAATTTCCATAGAAATTAATAGAATGGCCGTGCACATGTGCGACTGGCCCCTCTGATAATTTCAGGCTTCAGGGGATACAGGACCTCCATTCTCATGGATAGGGGATAACTTGAAAGAACCTGAATAACCCTTTAAAGTAGGGATGTCCAACCTGCAGCCGTCCAGCTACTGCAAAACTGCAACTTCCATCATGCAACAGCTGTAGGAACGCAGGTTGGACATCCCTAACTTAGAGTACATGTAAACTAAATGAAGTTTATTAGAAACTATTTTAAGTGACTTAGGCTAGTTTCACACTTGCGGCAGGACAGGTCCGACAGGCTGTTCACCATGTCGGATCCGTCCTGCGGCTATTTCGCTGTGCCACCGGACCGCTGCTCGGTCCCCATTGACTATAATGGGGACGGGGGCGGAGCTCCGGCGCAGCACGGCAGTGCACGGTGAAAGCCGCCGGACTAAAAAACCTGACATGCAGTCATTTTAGTCCGGCGGCCTTTCGCCGTGCACCGCCGTGCTGCGCTGGAGCTCCGCCCCCGTCCCCATTATAGTCAATGGGGACGGAGCGGCGGTCCGGCGAAATAGCCGCAGGACGGATCCGACATGGTGAACAGCCTGTCGGACCCGTCCTGCCGCAAGTGTGAAAGTAGCCTAAATGACTTTTTCTAAGATTTTTTATTTTTTTTGTATGAGAAACAGGCACCTGAAATTCAAGTGCCATAGTGCTTAATAATCCATACTTTCGTACACCGCTGATATGACAGTGGTGTACAGAAGTACAGATTTCACTAGGGCTGCAGCGAGCGATGTACAGCACACATCACTCTTCCTGCCTGTCTGCTAAAGCCTGGCACAGTGGGCACAGGCAGGAAGAGCGATTTATATGCCAGTAGAGCTGAAGGAGGGCAAGGCAGGAGCTTGCATAGCATCGTTCCTCCTGCTTGTGCCCACTCTGCACAACACCCCCCCTCCATGAACTCTTCTTAATGCTAATGTGACAGAGTTCACTGTAATGGGGGGGGGGGGGCTGCTAGGGCATCGTTGTCTATATAAGCATCAACAGCAAGCAGTGTTAATGGGGGGGGGGCTGCTTGAGGCACATTGTTCTGTATATGATAAGATTATGTAGAGGGCAGTGTGCCTCCCCTCCCCTCGAACTCTGCTTGCTGCTGCCCCCTCACACTAACCATTCGCCCCTCCCCCACACTTCCCCATTAACTTTTTTTTTTTACTTTTGACGGTGCACAGCTGCAGTGCACACTACTTACATTGTCCGTAGCTGTGCAGGGCACGCTCTCTGGAGACATTACCAGTCTCTGGGGATTGGAGTTAACTGAGCTGGGCAGGCAGCGCAGTGGAAGACAAGTCTAGCATCCCGCCCGCTCAGTCCTGTCTCTGTCTACTGAGCTAGGCTAGCCAATCAGCAGCAGGCTATTAATGCTGCTAAATGCTGATTGGCCGGTTCAACACCCAGCAGACAGACAGAGGAAAGCGCACTGGCATAGGCTGGCTGGGCACTGTCTGTCACTGCAGGAGCCGGCAGGAAGATTGATAAAATATGTAAGGGGAGGGGGGCCCTGAGCACAGGGGAAGCAGGGCCCGTCTGAGCCCCAGATAGGGAGAAGTGATACTGGAGCCACAGCAGCTATGTCAGTGTAATTAGGGGCGGGGCCTTCCATCCACTCCAGGCCCCCCGTCTTCACGGGCCCCATAGAAGCCGCGTGGTCTGCCTCTATTGTAGGTATGCCACTGCTTGCCACGCATGTCGTTGCCGGCGGTAACAGCTGCAGTTTGATTGTTGTTTGTACACTTCCCCTTTAAGTGTCAGTCTTCCCTTGCCTGGTGTAGGAAGGGTTAACTCCCTTCCTTGTGTGTGAACACTGGGTGTGTCTGTGTGTGGGTGTGGCCACTTGGGGCTATTTAGCTCTGGCTGGATGCCAGACTCTGAGGGGTACTTCAGCCATGGTTAGCTGGAGTCATCCTCCTGGTTATATTCCATCTGCCAGCGAGGGCCACCCTTGTGGTCATAAGTTTATGTATGATGTTTTGAAGATGTTTCTGTGGTCTCTTTGTTTATTGCAGCTATGGTTTCCTGGGTTCCTGTGTGATGTTGGTGTGTGTTGTGTCCGTTTGTGTTGTTGTGGACAGCAGCACTTGTACATGGGTTCCAGGCTGTGTGTCTGTGGCAGGTAGGTGTTGTACTTGTTTCATTTACCTGCCATTGCCATATGCTGTTTATGTTCCCCTTCCTTTGCAGTCTGGCCAGTGAGACTCTTGTTCGTCCGTGTCTTGGAGGAACAGGTCGTCTTACCCTGCTCCTAGTCCAGGGCCACCCTGAGGGCTAGTAGGGATTATAGGTTACAGAGTATGAGCCCTCCCACCATCAGGGTCGGCTCATACGGCTAGGAGACAGGGTCAGAATTAGGGACGTATTAGGAGGTGACCTGCTCCCTGATTCCTGTCCTGGCCTAGCAGCGACCACCATCTTCTGTCATCGCACGGCTGAGGGTTTTTCCCATCCTCAGCCGTGACACAATGATGGGGGGGAAGGGGGGTTGTTAACCTGTAGCCACTGCCACCAATGATTTTAATTAGTGGTGGGGGGGAGAGGGGAGGCCACACTGGACACCAATGATTTTAATAGGCGGAGGGGGCCGCACTAACCACCAATGATTTTAATAGGGGGGGTGGGGTTGGGGGGCCGCACTGGACAACAATGATTTTAATACTGGGGAGGGAGGGAGGGAGGGGGGGGCGCACACTCACCACCAATGATTTTAATGCTGGGGAGGGAGGGGGGTCTGGCCCCTGCTGCCTGGCAGCACCCGATCTCTTACATCCGCACAATTAACCCCTCAGGTGCGGCACTAAAACTATTTTTCCATGTCAGTGTTACCCAGTGTTTTACCATTTAGTATGTAGTGGTGACTTGTATTATTCCTACCCATGTGCATAACCTTACATTTGTCAGTGTTAAACCTCCTCTGCCACTTCTCTGCCCAAGCCTTCAATCTATCCAGATCCCTCTGTAGCAGTATACTGTCCTCTTCTGTGTCATTTATTTTACACAGTTTAGTGTCATCTGCACAAATTTATATTTTACTGTGCAAGCCTTCTACAAGATCATTAATAAATATATTCAAGAGAATAGGGCCCAATACTGAACCCTGTGGTACCCCACTAGTGATAGTGACCCACTCTGAGTGTGTAGAAACAAAAGTTCAAGAGCAGCACTCAACGGTCCGTCCTTGTTGTAGGGAGTTGCAACAGCCCCACACCAGCCGCGGATCCAATCAGCCAGAGAATACGTGAAAATCAAACAGCGGAGGCAGCATCTCCCATCATTCCATCTTTATTAGAGCTTCACAGCATACAAAAAATCAGCAACGTTTCAGCAACACCCAGGAACACCCACAATTGTCAGAACCAATTAAACATAGCCATATCATCCACCCATCCCATTACCTCTCTGCACACAGACTCCCATACTAATCACATCACCTGTAGTTACCCTCTCCTTATCCGCAATGGTTTCAGTTGTGGTCCGCGTCCTTAAAACCACACTGCGCATGTCCATGTAGCGACTAGCCCCGCTCCACGTCACACACGCGCGCACGGAGCGAAATCCCGCGATAGCCGACGTCAGAAACAGCTGACTACAGCATCATAGAGACTCTGCCCCGCTTGCCCGCGCAGACATGGAGCTAGGCGTCGCATTACCTAGGGGATGCAGCCGCGTCAGTGAGTAGGGACAGCGTATGAAGCAACCATAATTTATGGTTACAACTGAAACACCCTGGGACAACATATATGCTTAACCGCTTCACGTCCACCCATAGGATATAAACGTCCTATGGGTGGACGTCTATCTCCTAATGCACGTTTTAAAACGTCTTTTCAGAAACAGCAGCTGCACGCTAATCGTGCAGCTGCTGATCGGGTTGCCCGCTGTCAGTGACCAGTGACCATGCAACCTCGGCTCCCTCATATGTCAGGGATACTGGCGATTTTCTCTCAAAATTAAAAGCAATTGTATTACCTAGTGAATTTAGGTTGGTAAGCTGTGATGTTGTTTTACTTTATACCTCTATTGACCACACTTATGATTTGAATATCGTCGATGTGGCCCTGGCCGGCATGGGACTCTCCCTGGGTGCTTGCCATCTGATCCTCAACCTCCTGAAGGTGGTCCTGAGGAGGAATTATTTCCTCTTCAGGGACACCTTCTATCAACAGAAGCGGGGTGTGGCCATGGGGTCCAATGTGGCCCCCACCTACGCTAACATCTTCATGGCGGAGGTTGAGGACAGATTGGTATATCGCTCCCATTTCTCTGGGAGGGTCCTATGCTGGTGGCGCTACATCGACGACATTTTTTATGATTTGGGGTGGGACTGAAGATGATCTTAAGCGATTCCACCTCCATTTGAATAGTGGTGTCCCGGGGTTGAAATTTACATTGACGGCATCAATGGAAGAGTTACAATTCCTTGATGTACGTGTATACATTGAGAATGGAGAAATCAGGACTGATCTCTTCCAAAAAGTGACCGACAAAAACACATTATTGATTTATGACAGTAATCATCCCCGACGCATGGTTGATTCTTTACCATGGAGCCAATTGTTACATGTATGAAGAATAGTATCCGATGATGACAGATTCCTTACCAGAACAGATGAGATGTGTGCAGGAAGCTTATGAGAAGGGGTTATCCTTGCACCTTACTGCAGAGGACTAGGAGTAAAGTTTTGACGGTCAATCGTGAAACGGTTTTGAGTGGATCCACACGGACAGGGACTGAGAACAGGATTCCTTTTGTGTCCATCTTCGGTGGCGATAGTGGTGCGATATCTAATATCCTCAGGAAGGATTGGCATATCCTCCATCGAGGAATGCCTGATACGAGTGAATTTGCATCGCCCCCGATGATAGCATACAGAAGGAGTGTCTGTATACGGGACAGACTAGTCAAATCCGAAGTGGGCGGAGCTAGGACAGAAAAACGATGTGGCACCTAGGAAAATGGGTAATTTTCCATGTTTATCATGCTGTAACTGCAGTGGGATAATGAAAGGTGATGTATTTACCCATCCATATAGTGGGAAAAGCTTCAAGATTAGGGAATACTACACCTGTAGATCCAGAGACGTAGTCTACATGATACAGGGCCCCTGTAGCTACATTTATGTGGGAGAAACCACTATTGAGCTCAGGGAGCGAATAAATAAACACAAGAGTACCATTAGGAAGGCCATGATAGAAAAACCGGTAGCGAAACACTTCATTGACTGAGGGCACCCCGTTAACCAGCTCAGTTTTCGTGCAATAGATTCTGTGGGGCCACTGAGGAGGGGAGGTGATAAAAATAAATTACTCAGGAGGAAGGAATTGAAATGGATCCATACTTTGAGATCGCTACAGCCCTATGGGCTGAATTTAGAGTTTAATGTAGCCAGTATTGATTAGGTTGGTGGATGATACTCATCAGTGTTCTATATGGATAGTGTTTTTATGATATTCTATAGGGGGCTGAGGTCCCACCCATGCTAGGATCCTTTTTTTTTTTTTAAATGGTCAGATTTGACTATATCATGCATCACCATTTAATATATCCATGCACACAGACGATACACCTGTTGCCTGGTGCAGTGTAATATGTTCTATACAGCGCTCAATCTGTATGATAATAGTATAAGATGACAGTTATTTACACTGCATTTATGGTTTGATCAGTATCCACTGTGATACGCTGTGGATATTAAGCATATATGTTGTCCCAGGATGTTTCAGTTGTGGCCATAAATTATGGTTGCTTCATACGCGGTCCCTACTCACTGACGTGGCTGCATCCCCTAGGTAATGCGACGCCTAGCTCCATGTCTGCGCGGGCGAGCGGGGCAGAGTCTCTATGATGCTGTAGTCAGCTGTTTCTGACGTCGGCTATCGCGGGATTTCGCTCCGGGCGTGCGTGTGTGACGTGGAGCGGGGCTAGTCGCTACATGGACATGCGCAGTGTGGTTTTAAGGACGCGGACCACAGCTGAAACCATTGCGGATAAGGAGAGGGTAATTACAGGTGATGTGATTAGTATGGGAGTCTGTGTGCAGAGAGGTAATGGGATGGGTGGATGATATGGCTATGTTTAATTGTTTCTGACAATTGTGGGTGTTCCTGGGTGTGGGTTTTTATATGCAACTCTCCCATATGTTTTTATGCTTGACAAAGGCTGCTGCACAGCCGAAACGTTGCAGATTTTTTGTATGCTGTGAAGCTCTAATAAAGAAGGAATGATGGGAGATGCTGCCACCTCTGTTTGATCTTCACCCACTCTGAGTGTGTATCAATAATAACCACCCTCTGTTTTCTGTCACTGAAGCCAGTTACTTACCCACATACAGACATTTTCTTTCAGTCAAAGCATTTTCATTTTATTACCTAACCTTTTATGTGGTAGAGTATCAAATGCTTTGTAGAAGTCCAGATATACGACATCCATTGATTCAACACGGTCAAGGGCACCTTTAATGGGGAATTTACTTTTACATTCTGCGTTTCATCTGACAGTTTATTTTCCTCAGTAAATACAGTGGAGATAAAAAGTTTTAAATAGCTTTGCTTTGCAACTCCCCACTCATCACTCTGTAAATGGCCGACACTTTCAGATTTATACCTTTTACCATTTATATAATTGAAGAAAATTTTTGGGTTAGTTTGACTCTCTTTTACAATGAATCTCTCTGTCTTTAGTTTGGCTGCTTTTATTTTTCTTTTACATGCTCTATTTTTTTCCTTACAGTGGGATGCGAAAGTTTGGGCAACCTTGTAAATCGTCATGATTTTCCTGCATAAATCGTTGGTTCTTACGATAAAAAATGTCAGTAAAATATATCATATAGGAGACACACACAGTGATATTTGAGAAGTGAAATTAAGTTTATTGGATTTACAGAAAGTGTGCTATAATTGTTTAAACAAAATTAGGCAGGTGCTTAAATTTGGGCACTACAAAAAAGAAATGAAATCAATATTTAGTAGATCCTCCTTTTGCAGAAATTACAGCCTCTAAACGCTTCCTGTAGTTTCCAATGAGAGTCTGGATTCTGGTTGAAGGTATTTTGGACCATTCCTCTTTACAGAACATCTTTAGTTCATTCAGGTTTGATGGCTTCCGAGCATGGACAGCTCTCTTTAAGTCACACCACAGATTTTCAATTATATTCAGGTCTGGGGACTGAGATGGCCATTCCAGAACTTTGTACTTGTTCCTCTGCATAAATGCCTTAGTGGATTTTGAGCAGTGTTTAAGGTCGTTGTCTTGTTGAAAGATCCAGCCCCGGCGCAGCTTCAGCTTTGTCACTGATTCCTGGACATTGGTCTCCAGAATCTGCTGATACTGAGTGGAATCCATGCGTCCCTCAACTTTGACAAGATTCCCAGTCCATGCACTGGCCACACAGCCCCACAGCATGATGGAACCACCACCATATTTTACTGTAGGTAGCAGGTGTTTTTCTTGGAATGCTGTGTTCTTTTTCCCCCATGCATAACGCCCCTTGTTATGGCCAAATAACTCAATTTTTATTTCATCAGTCCACAGCACCTTATTCCAAAATGAAGCTGGCTTGTCCACATGTGCTTTAGCCCACCTCAAGCGGCACTTTTTGTGCTGTGGGCGGAGAAAAGGCTTCCTCTGCATCACTCTCGCATACAGCATCTCCATGTGTAAAGTGCGCCGAATGGTTGAACGATGCACAGTGACTCCATCTGCAGCAAGATGTGGTAGGTCTTTGGTGCTGGTCTGTGGGTTGACTCTGACTGTTCTCACCATTCGTCGCTTCTGTCTATCCGAGATTTTTCTTGGTCTGCCACTTCGAGCCTTAACTTGAACTGAGCCTGTGGTCTTCCATTTCCTCAATATGTTCCTAACTGTGGAAACAGACAGCTGAAATCTCTGAGACAGCTTTCTGTATCGTTCCCCTAAACCATGATGGTGAACAATCTTTGTCTTCAGGTCATTTGAGAGTTGTTTTGAGACCCCCATGTTGCTACTCTTCAGAGAAAACTAAAAGAGGAGGGAAACTTACAATTGACCCCCTTAAATACTCTTTCTCATAATTGGATTCACCTGTGTATGTAGGTCAGGGGTCACTGAGCTTACCAAGCCAATTTGAGTTCCAATAATTAGTTCTAAAGGTTTTGGAATCAATAAAATGACAACAGTGCCCAAATTTATGCACCTGCCTAATTTGGTTTAAACAATTATAGCACACTTTCTGTAAATCCAATAAACTTCATTTCACTTCTCAAATATCACTGTGTGTGTCTCCTATATGATATATTTAACTGACATTTTTTATCGTAAGAACCAACGATTCATACAGGAAAATCATGACGATTAGCAAGGTTGCCCAAACTTTCGCATCCCACTGTATAGTTTTTTAATGCCCTCCTGTTTTAGTGATTTAAATGCTTTATTTTTATCATTCTTTGCTTTCTTTACAATTCTATTTATCCACATCGTTTTTTTTCTTGTTCTTCACCCTTTTATTCCTATAAGGTATGTATCTCTCACAATTAGAGTTTAGATGCTTTTAAAAATATCCCATTTTGTGGCTGTATTTTTTTATTTTTGAGGATTTTGTCCCAGTTAGTTTGGCCAATGGCCTCTCTTAGTTGGCTAAATTTTGCTTGTTTGAAGTTTGGTATTTTTATAGCTCCCTGAAAAAACACTCTTTTGAATGACAGTTGGAAGGTTATTTTCTTTATGGTCACTATTTCCCAGGTGTCCTCCAACCTGCACATCTGTTGTTCTGTAAGGTCTATTGGTTAATACTAAGTCCAGTGTGTCCGTCCCACTAGTTGGGTCCTGAACCAGTTGGGAAAGTTAATTGTCTTTGATTATTGCCAAGAAACAGTTTCCTATATGAGATCTACAGGTTTCAGTTTACCAGTCTATATCTGGGTAGTTGAAGTCCCCCATAATAACGACCTCATGATTTTCCGCCTCATCGATCTCATTTAGAAGTAGATTTTCTGTGGACTCTGGTATATTAGGTGGCTTATAATAAAGTCCTATTAGTATTTAATTATTGTTTTTGCCTCCATGTTTTTCTAAATCACAGAAAAAAATGCACCAAACGGATATGCCACTGACTATACTGGCTAGTCATGAATGCAGATATTAAAAGCTGAGACTTTCGCCAATATATTCCTGTCAGGAAAATATCGGAGCCCATCATTGCACCACGTCACGGTCACTCAGCATGGCAAAGGGTCCTACCACTACGCTACCTATGGTGTGAACACGGTCTGAAGGCGATGTAATCCAGCTCGCAGCCAGGCTTCCACACAAACGCCTAGCAGGACAACTAGTGCAATGTGAACAAAGCCAAGACTGCAAGCCACGCCCATATCAGAGCCTGTGATGGAGGTCACCAGGTGCAAAAGAGTGTTTGAATGCCAGGTAACGGCACATACACTACATATAGAACAAGACAAAAACAGCCGCTCCTCCAGTATTGCCACTATATTTCTGTGTTTTTGTCTTGTTCTATATGTAGTGTATGTGCCGTTACCTGGCATTCAAACACTCTTTTGCACCTGGTGACCTCCATCACAGGCTCTGATATGGGCGTGGCTTGCAGTCTTGGCTTTGTTCACATTGCACTAGTTGTCCTGCTAGGCGTTTGTGTGGAAGCCTGGCTGCGAGCTGGATTACATCGCCTTCAGACCGTGTTCACACCATAGGTAGCGTAGTGGTAGGACCCTTTGCCATGCTGAGTGACCGTGACGTGGTGCAATGATGGGCTCCGATATTTTCCTGACAGGAATATATTGGCGAAAGTCTCAGCTTTTAATATCTGCATTCATGACTAGCCAGTATAGTCAGTGGCATATCCGTTTGGTGCATTTTTTTCTGTGATTTATATGATTGTATTTACATCCGCACAATGCTCCGTTTTGTGTAGGATGCTCTTGTGGTGCATGTGGACCGCGCCGACATCCTCCACCGTATGCATTTTTTGCTGGGGATAGTCGTTTGTTGCGCTCCACATGCGGTGGGGCTGCTCCCCCAATGTAAAACACGCTACAGTGTTAGGGGTTGAGCCGCTCCTCCAGTATTGCCACTATATTTCTGTGTTTTTGTCTTGTTCTATATGTAGTGTATGTGCCGTTACCTGGCATTCAAACACTCTTTTGCACCTGGTGACCTCCATCACAGGCTCTGATATGGGCGTGGCTTGCAGTCTTGGCTTTGTTCACATTGCACTAGTTGTCCTGCTAGGCGTTTGTGTGGAAGCCTGGCTGCGAGCTGGATTACATCGCCTTCAGACCGTGTTCACACCATAGGTAGCGTAGTGGTAGGACCCTTTGCCATGCTGAGTGACCGTGACGTGGTGCAATGATGGGCTCCGATATTTTCCTGACAGGAATATATTGGCGAAAGTCTCAGCTTTTAATATCTGCATTCATGACTAGCCAGTATAGTCAGTGGCATATCCGTTTGGTGCATTTTTTTCTGTGATTTATATGATTGTATTTACATCCGCACAATGCTCCGTTTTGTGTAGGATGCTCTTGTGGTGCATGTGGACCGCGCCGACATCCTCCACCGTATGCATTTTTTGCTGGGGATAGTCGTTTGTTGCGCTCCACATGCGGTGGGGCTGCTCCCCCAATGTAAAACACGCTACAGTGTTAGGGGTTGAGCCGCTCCTCCAGTATTGCCACTATATTTCTGTGTTTTTGTCTTGTTCTATATGTAGTGTATGTGCCGTTACCTGGCATTCAAACACTCTTTTGCACCTGGTGACCTCCATCACAGGCTCTGATATGGGCGTGGCTTGCAGTCTTGGCTTTGTTCACATTGCACTAGTTGTCCTGCTAGGCGTTTGTGTGGAAGCCTGGCTGCGAGCTGGATTACATCGCCTTCAGACCGTGTTCACACCATAGGTAGCGTAGTGGTAGGACCCTTTGCCATGCTGAGTGACCGTGACGTGGTGCAATGATGGGCTCCGATATTTTCCTGACAGGAATATATTGGCGAAAGTCTCAGCTTTTAATATCTGCATTCATGACTAGCCAGTATAGTCAGTGGCATATCCGTTTGGTGCATTTTTTTCTGTGATTTATATGATTGTATTTACATCCGCACAATGCTCCGTTTTGTGTAGGATGCTCTTGTGGTGCATGTGGACCGCGCCGACATCCTCCACCGTATGCATTTTTTGCTGGGGATAGTCGTTTGTTGCGCTCCACATGCGGTGGGGCTGCTCCCCCAATGTAAAACACGCTACAGTGTTAGGGGTTGAGCCGCTCCTCCAGTATTGCCACTATATTTCTGTGTTTTTGTCTTGTTCTATATGTAGTGTATGTGCCGTTACCTGGCATTCTAACACTCTTTTGCACCTGGTGACCTCCATCACAGGCTCTGATATGGGCGTGGCTTGCAGTCTTGGCTTTGTTCACATTGCACTAGTTGTCCTGCTAGGCGTTTGTGTGGAAGCCTGGCTGCGAGCTGGATTACATCGCCTTCAGACCGTGTTCACACCATAGGTAGCGTAGTGGTAGGACCCTTTGCCATGCTGAGTGACCGTGACGTGGTGCAATGATGGGCTCCGATATTTTCCTGACAGGAATATATTGGCGAAAGTCTCAGCTTTTAATATCTGCATTCATGACTAGCCAGTATAGTCAGTGGCATATCCGTTTGGTGCATTTTTTTCTGTGATTTATATGATTGTATTTACATCCGCACAATGCTCCGTTTTGTGTAGGATGCTCTTGTGGTGCATGTGGACCGCGCCGACATCCTCCACCGTATGCATTTTTTGCTGGGGATAGTCGTTTGTTGCGCTCCACATGCGGTGGGGCTGCTCCCCCAATGTAAAACACGCTACAGTGTTAGGGGTTGAGCCGCTCCTCCAGTATTGCCACTATATTTCTGTGTTTTTGTCTTGTTCTATATGTAGTGTATGTGCCGTTACCTGGCATTCAAACACTCTTTTGCACCTGGTGACCTCCATCACAGGCTCTGATATGGGCGTGGCTTGCAGTCTTGGCTTTGTTCACATTGCACTAGTTGTCCTGCTAGGCGTTTGTGTGGAAGCCTGGCTGCGAGCTGGATTACATCGCCTTCAGACCGTGTTCACACCATAGGTAGCGTAGTGGTAGGACCCTTTGCCATGCTGAGTGACCGTGACGTGGTGCAATGATGGGCTCCGATATTTTCCTGACAGGAATATATTGGCGAAAGTCTCAGCTTTTAATATCTGCATTCATGACTAGCCAGTATAGTCAGTGGCATATCCGTTTGGTGCATTTTCTTCTGTGATTTATATGATTGTATTTACATCCGCACAATGCTCCGTTTTGTGTAGGATGCTCTTGTGGTGCATGTGGACCGCGCCGACATCCTCCACCGTATGCATTTTTTGCTGGGGATAGTCGTTTGTTGCGCTCCACATGCGGTGGGGCTGCTCCCCCAATGTAAAACACGCTACAGTGTTAGGGGTTGAGCCGCTCCTCCAGTATTGCCACTATATTTCTGTGTTTTTGTCTTGTTCTATATGTAGTGTATGTGCCGTTACCTGGCATTCAAACACTCTTTTGCACCTGGTGACCTCCATCACAGGCTCTGATATGGGCGTGGCTTGCAGTCTTGGCTTTGTTCACATTGCACTAGTTGTCCTGCTAGGCGTTTGTGTGGAAGCCTGGCTGCGAGCTGGATTACATCGCCTTCAGACCGTGTTCACACCATAGGTAGCGTAGTGGTAGGACCCTTTGCCATGCTGAGTGACCGTGACGTGGTGCAATGATGGGCTCCGATATTTTCCTGACAGGAATATATTGGCGAAAGTCTCAGCTTTTAATATCTGCATTCATGACTAGCCAGTATAGTCAGTGGCATATCCGTTTGGTGCATTTTTTTCTGTGATTTATATGATTGTATTTACATCCGCACAATGCTCCGTTTTGTGTAGGATGCTCTTGTGGTGCATGTGGACCGCGCCGACATCCTCCACCGTATGCATTTTTTGCTGGGGATAGTCGTTTGTTGCGCTCCACATGCGGTGGGGCTGCTCCCCCAATGTAAAACACGCTACAGTGTTAGGGGTTGAGCCGCTCCTCCAGTATTGCCACTATATTTCTGTGTTTTTGTCTTGTTCTATATGTAGTGTATGTGCCGTTACCTGGCATTCAAACACTCTTTTGCACCTGGTGACCTCCATCACAGGCTCTGATATGGGCGTGGCTTGCAGTCTTGGCTTTGTTCACATTGCACTAGTTGTCCTGCTAGGCGTTTGTGTGGAAGCCTGGCTGCGAGCTGGATTACATCGCCTTCAGACCGTGTTCACACCATAGGTAGCGTAGTGGTAGGACCCTTTGCCATGCTGAGTGACCGTGACGTGGTGCAATGATGGGCTCCGATATTTTCCTGACAGGAATATATTGGCGAAAGTCTCAGCTTTTAATATCTGCATTCATGACTAGCCAGTATAGTCAGTGGCATATCCGTTTGGTGCATTTTTTTCTGTGATTTATATGATTGTATTTACATCCGCACAATGCTCCGTTTTGTGTAGGATGCTCTTGTGGTGCATGTGGACCGCGCCGACATCCTCCACCGTATGCATTTTTTGCTGGGGATAGTCGTTTGTTGCGCTCCACATGCGGTGGGGCTGCTCCCCCAATGTAAAACACGCTACAGTGTTAGGGGTTGAGCCGCTCCTCCAGTATTGCCACTATATTTCTGTGTTTTTGTCTTGTTCTATATGTAGTGTATGTGCCGTTACCTGGCATTCAAACACTCTTTTGCACCTGGTGACCTCCATCACAGGCTCTGATATGGGCGTGGCTTGCAGTCTTGGCTTTGTTCACATTGCACTAGTTGTCCTGCTAGGCGTTTGTGTGGAAGCCTGGCTGCGAGCTGGATTACATCGCCTTCAGACCGTGTTCACACCATAGGTAGCGTAGTGGTAGGACCCTTTGCCATGCTGAGTGACCGTGACGTGGTGCAATGATGGGCTCCGATATTTTCCTGACAGGAATATATTGGCGAAAGTCTCAGCTTTTAATATCTGCATTCATGACTAGCCAGTATAGTCAGTGGCATATCCGTTTGGTGCATTTTTTTCTGTGATTTATATGATTGTATTTACATCCGCACAATGCTCCGTTTTGTGTAGGATGCTCTTGTGGTGCATGTGGACCGCGCCGACATCCTCCACCGTATGCATTTTTTGCTGGGGATAGTCGTTTGTTGCGCTCCACATGCGGTGGGGCTGCTCCCCCAATGTAAAACACGCTACAGTGTTAGGGGTTGAGCCGCTCCTCCAGTATTGCCACTATATTTCTGTGTTTTTGTCCATGTTTTTCTACCCACAGTGACTCCACATGTTCCTATCCCTTACTTATATCTTCCTGGATTGTGGGCTTTAGACAGGATTTTACATAAAGGCAGACTCCTCCCCCTCTTCAGTTTTGATGATACGTTCTAAACAAACTGTAACCCTGTACGTTAACTGCCCAGTCATAGCTATCATCCAGCCATGTCTCAGTTCACTATGTCATAGTCCTCCTCACACATTGTTAATTCCAGTTCCCCAGTCTTATTAGTCAGACCTCTGGCATTAGTGTACAGTATATACAATTGAGAGGTTTATGTATATTTTTTACCCTACACCTTTCCTTATGAACTGTTCTAGTCCCTCCTTCTATTCCTCCCCCAGTTATATTACCTCAACCCAGGTCTCTATCTGCACTATCTTCCCCTCCTATAATGTAATTACCCTCGCCAACAGTCCCTAATTTAAACACTCCTCCAACCATCTAGTTATTTTTTTCCACCAAAACAGCTGCACCTTCCCCATTGAGGTGCAGCCCATCCCTATGATAGAGCCTGTAGCCAACACAGAATTCAGCCCAATTCTCAAGGAACCTAAACCCCTCCTTCCAACACCAGTTCTTGGGCCACTTGTTAATCTCCCTAATCTCCTGCTGCCTTTCTTGTGTGGTTCGTGGTACAGGTAGTATTTCAGAAAACACTACCTTTGAGGTTCTTACCCTAAACCTGTCATCTAAATCCCTAAAATAATTTTTAGGGACACTTCACCTACCTCTGACTTTATCATTTGTTCCAATATTGACCATGACTGCTGGATCTTTGCCATCCCCTTGCAGTAACCTATCCGCCTGATCTGTGATATGTCAACTTGAGTGCCAGGAAGACAATACATTGTTCGATGCTCCCGGTCTTTGTGACAGATCGTCCTATCTGTACCCCTAATATACCTCATTACCAGCATTTCCTGTGAGCTATAAAATGACAATTACTACCAAAATAATCTAGTTAAGTACCACCAGCCAAAAAAAATATATATAAGGACACATCTATTTTTATTTACAAAGACACAGGAAAAAAGTTGTCTACTTTTACGGACTTTCCAGAAATTTCTGAACTGTTGACAACCCTGCCTACTAATGATATTGTAGCTCCACCCATTCATTAAATGGGGACTGAATGTGTCAAGCTGCAGTGACAGGCACAGTTTCCTATACAAATAAGCCACTAGGCTTGTGTGAACAATGCAGAAGATGTGACTCTAACATGAGAATCATGGTCCATTCTTTATGCAGATCTGTGTGATATTAGAAGTCAGACCCCACCAAGCAAACATTTATAGTCTAAAAAGAATAGACATTCGAAATTTGAGTCCAGGATAACACCTTTCATATCTAAACAACCTCAGAAGACCAAACAAATTATTATCATCCTCCTAAGCATTCAAGACTGCCAAGCAAATAAAGTATTATATAGAATATACTACTAGTTTTTTTCATTAATCCAAATTTGTTTAGTGTGGCTTGAGGAGAGGAGCTGAACTTCATCTTTGCCCTTTGGCTAGTTACAGTCAGTATGCTGGTGTGCACAGGTACTGGCGATGCTATAATCATGTGCAAACTAGTGGCTACTATAATGTAACAGCATCTCAAATCTGCAAGGATGAAGGTAGAAAATGGACATGGCTGTATTTTTTTCTGTAACTAAAAGCTGGGAATGATCATTTCTACCATTTTCACAAGCATGATTATAGCACAGATGCAGATTCATCATCACATCTAAAGCTTTTTGTGTTTTGACTGTTACATCTGATACGCATGAAGGCAAAAGAAGCAGAAATAATATCCTTTAATAATAAAAGATCTTATGGAAATCTGTCAAAAATTTATTAGCTCATCAAGTAAAAATTTGCATTAATCAACGGTAATGGCCAAACTGGAAAAAACAGCTCAGAATAAAAGTTAACCTATAACGTGCAAGTCAAATAAACCAAATCACTTACTCCATTACTCAAGGTAGCCTGTTCCTTTCCAGACAGCTTCAATTAAATAGATAATTGCAAGAGAATGGTACATTTCTGTTTTTGCAAAAGAAAGTCAGAAAGCTTTATGTGATGGACTTTAGGAAATTACTAAACTCATATTACTTGAGCAGCATCAAGATCCATGGACATGTATTCAGTATAAAATTGGAGACATACGTTAAAGAATGTCCCTATAACATTTCTAGGCTTCATATTAAAGCTTCATGCCACTTAAAAGTGGTACAAAGCCATAATATAGTCATGTGTATTATGTACAGGCCACATGGATAGCTTCAAATACAGGGCCGAACTGGGACTGAAATTAGGCCCTGGCATTTTAAAACAGACTGGCCCACCTGTTGTGTGGTAAATGTGAAACGTTTGCGCCCCTCCCACCCTTCCCAGTGCTAACGGTACATTTGGATGGACATTACATTCACAACTACTAAACATCTAGGAGAATACAGAACAACATACCTTTTATTTTCTCTATAGTTCCCAGTAGTTATTATAGCACCCATATTGTAGCCTCCATTAGTTATTATAGGCCCTTCTATTGTGCCCCAGTAGTTGACATAGGCCCCAAATAGTTGATATATGCGCTCTATAGTGCCCTAGTAGTTGATATAGGCCCCAAATAGTTGATATATGCCTCTCTACAGTGCCTCTGTAGTTGATATAGGCCCTTTTAAAGTGTCCCAGTATAGTGTCCTCAGAAGTAACAGGGAAAAAAAATCTCACCTGAGTCCTGCCCCTCGATTCAATCTGTGGCTACAAGCCAACTTCCCGGTGTCCTGGCACAGGTGAGCGCTATAAAGATATTGCACCACCCGTGACCATCTGAGACATGGTGGTGGTGCTCGAGATGATGTCATCGAATTTGAGTTGACTTTAATTTGTTTAGAATTCTTTCACTAATCTCTAATTACTAATAATCTTGATGTCGACTATTCATATCCAATATAATTTTTTTCTCTCTGATTTGCTAATATAATGGTAGAGATATTCATAATAAATTGCAATACTAATCACCAATAGGTAACAGACAATATTCCCCTATAACCGCCAAGCTTCTGAATCACAAAACTATCTCACATACTTATGTTACCTGTCCAAGCCTCTCTACCTACCTAGGTTTAAAGTATAACAAACAAATACATCACTATATCTCAAATGCAAAAAGATTATATAATAGCAATGTTCTTTTTGTAGAGGAGCAGCTTTGTTTTTGCAATTCTTCGATGCACACCATTGTTGTCCAGTGTCCTCCTGATGTTGGACTCATTAACATTAGGTTATGTAAGAAAGACCTTTAGTTGCTCAGAGGTTACCTTGGCTTCCTTTGTGACCTTGCGGACTATTATACACCTTGCTCTTTGCATCAATTTTCCTGGGGAAGGCAATAATGGTCTTGAATTTCCTCAATTTGTATACAGTCGGTCTGACTGTTGAAATCCAACCTCTTTTGAGATGGTTTTGTAACCATTTCCAGCCTGATGATCATCAGCAATTTTTCTTCTGAGATCCTCAGAAATCTCCTGTATTCATGTCATGATGCACTTCCACAAACATGTGTTATGAAGATTTTTTTTTGATAAAGCCCTGTTTTTTAAATAAATCAGGTCACCCTCTCACACCTGATTGTCACCCCACTAATTAAAAACACAACTCTATTTTCACCTTCAAATTATCTGCTATTCCTAAAGAATCACATTCTTTTGGCACTCATAGGCATGATATATTGTAATTAGTGTTGAGCGAACAGTTCGAGCATAGTTCGGGTCCGTACCGAATTTTGGGGTGTTCGTGACACGGACCCGAACCCGAACTTTTTCGTAAAAGTTCGGGTTCGGGTTCGTCGTTCGGCATGTATTTTGGCGCATTTTGAAAGGCTGCAAAGCAGCCAATCAACATGCATCATACTACTTGCCCTAAGATGCCATCGCAGCCATGCCTACTATTGGCAAGGCTGTGATTGGCCAAGTGCAGCATGTGACTCAGCCTCTTTATAAGCTTGTGCGCACGTCGGGACGTGCTCACTCCCGATGTGAATAGAACAGGGATAGACGCAGCTGATGCTAGGGCGAGAATAGGCAGGGATAATTGAATAACTGGAAGCAAATTTCTCTCCTCCACCTGTGATTCATCTGAACAACTGCAGCTGAGCTGCTTTTTTGATAGGGATTGGCTATTTTTAGAGTGGCCAGAGTGATTTTTCCATCCACATGTACCTGGGCTGACCGCCGGCCGCCATTTTGCGACTTGTAGTGCTGCAGCAGAAGCTGCCACAGTGTGCATTCCAAAGCTCCAAACAAGTCAGACATCTACACCTGGGATTCAGACCAATAGCGATTTAGCAGCACAGTCCAAGGCTATTTTTTTTAAAGGTTGTGCAGACCATTTTGTGGCACATGTTACTGGGCTGATAGGCGGCGGCCATCTTGGGACTAGTGCTGCAGCACAATCTCTCCCAACGTCCATTAATCACTTGTAATAGTGGTCTGTGCCATAGAAATCCTACATCAGGGACTTGGGTGTGCTTGTGTCACCCCTACTAATACCAGTCCACCTGTAATCCATACAGTGAAAAGCCATAAAGTATTCCAGTGAGGGAATTTTTTTTTTATTTAAAAAAGGCCAAGTTAGTTTATCTGGCGTTCAATATACTAGATACAGTTAGGCCTGCGTTTCATACATCTGGAATTACCAAACTAATGTGCTGGGGTTGGGAAAACATATATGTACCCATACTAGAATCTGTCAAAGAAAGCGGTACTCACATATAACAGTCATTCCATCTGTAATCCATACAGTCAAAAGACTGAAAGTATTCCAGTGAGGGAATTTTTTTTATTTAAAAAAGGCCAAGTTAGTTTATCTGGCGTTCAATATACTAGATACAGTTAGGCCTGCGTTTCATACATCTGGAATTAGCAAACTAATGTGCTGGGGTTGGGAAAACATATATGTACCCATACTAGAATCTGTCAAAGAAAGCGGTACTCACATATAACAGTCATTCCATCTGTAATCCATACAGTCAAAAGACTGAAAGTATTCCAGTGAGGGAATTTTTTTTATTTAAAAAAGGCCAAGTTAGTTTATCTGGCGTTCAATATACTAGATACAGTTAGGCCTGCGTTTCATACATCTGGAATTAGCAAACTAATGTGCTGGGGTTGGGAAAACATATATGTACCCATACTAGAATCTGTCAAAGAAAGCGGTACTCACATATAACAGTCATTCCATCTGTAATCCATACAGTCAAAAGACTGAAAGTATTCCAGTGAGGGGATTTTGCTTATAAAAAATAATATATTTCATTGTGGTGCGAGTTGAATCGCAACAATGAAGAAAAATACTATTAAGGGACGAGGACGCGGTCGTGGTGGTGTCCGTGGAGCCTCTGTTGCTGGTAGAGGACGTGGCCGTTCGGCCCCAGGCGCACACAGTAGGGAACGAACTCCCTCAACTAGCCGGCAGAATGTACCGCAATATCTCGTGGGGCCCAATGCCGCTCTTAGGATGGTAAGGCCTGAGCAGGTACAGACATTAATCGATTGGGTGGCCGACAGTGCTTCCAGCACGTTCACCACATGGTCTTCCACCCAGTCTTCTGCGGAAAGCGCACAGGTGGCACCTGAAAACCAAGCCCATCAGTCTGTCACATCACCCCCAAGCATATCAGGGAAACGGTCTGAGCCACAAGTTATGCAGCAGTCTCTTCTTCTGTTTGAAGACTCTGCTTCCAGGGTTTCCCAGGGGCGTCCACCTAGCCCTTCCCCAGTGGAGGAAGACATACCATGCACTGACGCACAACCACTTATGTCTCCAGATGAAGAGGACATGGGAATACCACCACAGCAGAGTCACCGACTCTCTGATGATGACGAAACACAGGTGCCCACTGCCGCGTCTTTTTGCAGTGTGCAGACTGAACAGGAGGAGGTCAGGAAGGGAGACTGGGTGGAAGACGATGCAGAGGACGATGAGGTCTTAGACCCCACATGGACTGAAGGTCGTGGCGATGACTTTCACAGTTCAGAGGAAGAGGTAGTGGTGAGACCGAGACAACAGCGAAGCCAAAGAGGGAGCAGGGGGCCAAAGCAGACGAGCCGCCGCCCCCAGAGTTCGCCTGCTACTGGACATCGCCAACAGGGACCCAGCCCCACAAAGGCAGCTTCAAAGAGTTCCCTGGCATGGCACTTCTTTAAACAATGTCCTACCGACAAGACCCGAGTGACTTGCACGCTCTGCCATCACAGCCTGAGGCGAGGCATTAACGTTCTGAACCTCAGCACAACCTGCATGACCAGGCATCTACATGCAAAGCATGAACTGCAGTGGGGTACACACCTTAAAAACCAGGCACTCGCTGAGGCTCCCCCTGCTCCCTCTACCGCTGCTGCCTCGGCTTCCGCCTCGAGAGGAATGTTGCCACCTGCCGAGCAGCAAACAGAGGATGTGCCACCGACACCACCACCACCGCCACCGTCAACTAGCGTCTCCACTATATCACACAGCAGCGTTCAGCTCTCAATATCTCAAACCTTAGAGAGGAAGCGCAAATTCCCCCCGAGTCACCCTCGAGCCCTTGGCCTGAACGCCAGCATTTCTAAACTGCTGGCCTTTGAAATGCTGTCATTCCGGCTGGTGGACACAGACAGCTTCAAACAGCTGATGGCCATGGCTGTCCCGCAGTATGTGGTTCCCAGCCGCCACTACTTCTCCAAGACAGCCGTGCCTTCCCTGCACATGCAAGTGTCCGATAAAATCAAGTGTGCACTGCGCAACGCCATTTGTGGCAAGGTCCACCTAACCACAGATAAGTGGACCAGTAAGCACGGCCAGGGACGCTATATCTCACTAACTGCACACTGGATGAATGTAGTGGCGGCTGGGCCCCCGGCGGACAGTTCCTTGGCGCACGTCCTTCCGCCCCCTAGGATCGCAGGGCATCATTCTCTGCCTCCTGTAGCCTCCTCCTCCTACTCGGCTTCCTCCTCCACTGCTTCCACCAGCTCATCCGGTCAGCCACACACCTTCACCACCAACTTCAGCACAGCCCGGGGTAAACGTCAGCAGGCCATTCTGAAACTCATATGTTTGGGGGACAGGCCCCACAGCGCAAAGGAGTTGTGGCGGGGTATTGAACAACAGACCGACGAGTGGTTTCTGCCGGTGGGCCTCAAGCCAGGCCTGGTGGTATGCGATAATGGGCGAAATCTCGTGGCAGCTCTGGGACTAGCCGGTTTGACGCACATCCCTTGCCTGGCGCATGTGCTGAACTTGGTGGTGCAGAGGTTCATTCACCACTACCCCAACATGTCAGAGCTGCTGCATAAAGTGCGGGCCGTCTGTGCGCGCTTCCGCCGTTCACATCCTGCCGCCGCTCGCCTGTCTGCGCTACAGCGGAACTTCGGCCTTCCCGCTCACCGCCTCATATGCGACGTGCCCACCCGGTGGAACTCCACCTTGCACATGCTGGAGAGACTGTGCGAGCAGCAGCAGGCCATAGTGGAGTTTCAGCTGCAGCACGCTCGCGTCAGTCGTACTGCCGAACAGCACCACTTCACCACCAATGATTGGGCCTCCATGCGAGACCTGTGTGCCCTGCTGCGCTGTTTCGAGTACTCCACCAACATGGCCAGTGGCGATGACACTGTTATCAGCGTTACAATACCACTTCTATGTCTCCTTGAGAAAACACTTAGGGCAATGATGTTAGAGGAGGTGGCCCAGGTGGAGGAGGAGGAGGAGGATGAGGGCTCGTTTCTAACACTTTCGGGCCAGTCTGTTCGAAGTGGCTCAGAGGGAGGTTTGTTTAAGCAGCAGAGGACAGGTTCACAAGTCGCCAGCCAAGGCACTGTACTGGAGGACGAGGAGGATGAGGAGGAGGAGGTGGAGGGGGACGAGGATGACGCAAGTTCACAGCGGGGTGGCAGCCCAGGCCCATCACTGGTGCGTGGCTGGGGGGATACGGTGGACGATGACGATACGCCTGTGGGGCCTCTCTCCTCTTCCTGGGTGCAGGGGTCAAATAAACTAAATTGTGGCCTACTCCTGTGGTGGTTGATATGATGCCTGATTCTCTGATGTGGAACCTCTCTCCTCTGTTTGGGTGAAGGGGTCAAAGTAACTAAATGGTGGCTTCTCCTGTGGTGGCTGATATGATGCCAGAATATGTGCTGTGGTGCCTCTCTCCTCTTCCTGGGTGCAGGGGTCAAAGTAACTAAATGGTGGCTTCTCCTGTGGTGGCTGATATGATGCCAGAATATGTGCTGTGGGGCCTCTCTCCTCTTCCTGGGTGCAGGGGTCAAAGTAACTCAATGGTGGCTTCTCCTGTGGTGGCTGATATGATGCCAGAATATGTGCTGTGGTGCCTCTCTCCTCTGTCTGGGTCCAAAGGCCTAAATCACTGAAAGAGGCCTTCTCCTGTGGTGTGTGATATGATGCCTGAATATGTGCTGTGGTGCCTCTCTCCTCTTCCTGGGTGCGGGGGTCAAAGTAACTCAATGGTGGCTTCTCCTGTGGTGGCTGATATGATGCCAGAATATGTGCTGTGGGGCCTCTCTCCTCTTCCTGGGTGCGGGGGTCAAAGTAACTCAATGGTGGCTTCTCCTGTGGTGGCTGATATGATGCCAGAATATGTGCTGTGGGGCCTCTCTCCTCTTCCTGGGTGCAGGGGTCAAAGTAACTCAATGGTGGCTTCTCCTGTGGTGGTTAGTATGATGCCAGAATATGTGCTGTGGGGCCTCTCTCCTCTTCCTGGGTGCAGGGGTCAAAGTAACTCAATGGTGGCTTCTCCTGTGGTGGCTGATATGATGCCAGAATATGTGCTGTGGTGCCTCTCTCCTCTTCCTGGGTGCGGGGGTCAAAGTAACTCAATGGTGGCTTCTCCTGTGCTGATTGATATAAAGCTGATGGTTGTGCCATCTGACATGGTTGCCAGGGTCTGATTCAATGGGGGCCTACTCCTGTGGTGGTTGATATGATGCCTGATTCTCTGATGTGGAACCTCTCTCCTCTGTTTGGGTGAAGGGGTCAAAGTAACTAAATGGTGGCTTCTCCTGTGGTGGCTGATATGATGCCAGAATATGTGCTGTGGGGCCTCTCTCCTCTTCCTGGGTGCAGGGGTCAAAGTGATTCTCTGCTGTGAAACCTCTCTCCTCCGTCTGGGTGTAGGGGTCAAAGTCTTTCAAAGTCGCCTTCTCCTGTGCTGATTGATATGAAGCTGATGGTTGTGCCATCTGACATGGTTGCCGGGGTCCCATTAAATTGTGGCCTACTCCTGTGGTGGTTGATATGATGCCTGATTCTCTGATGTGGAACCTCTCTCCTCTGTTTGGGTGAAGGGGTCAAAGTAACTAAATGGTGGCTTCTCCTGTGGTGGCTGATATGATGCCAGAATATGTGCTGTGGGGCCTCTCTCCTCTTCCTGGGTGCAGGGGTCAAAGTAACTCAATGGTGGCTTCTCCTGTGGTGGCTGATATGATGCCAGAATATGTGCTGTGGTGCCTCTCTCCTCTTCCTGGGTGCGGGGGTCAAAGTAACTCAATGGTGGCTTCTCCTGTGGTGGCTGATATGATGCCAGAATATGTGCTGTGGTGCCTCTCTCCACTTCCTGGGTGCGGGGGTCAAAGTAACTCAATGGTGGCTTCTCCTGTGGTGGCTGATATGATGCCAGAATATGTGCTGTGGTGCCTCTCTCCTCTTCCTGGGTGCAGGGGTCAAAGTAACTAAATGGTGGCTTCTCCTGTGGTGGTTGATATGATGCCTGATTCTCTGCTGTGAAACCTCTCTCCTCCATCTGGGTGTAGGGGTCAAAGTCTTTCAAAGTCGCCTTCTCCTGTGCTGTTTGATATAAAGCTGATGGTTGTGTCATCTGACATGGTTGCCAGGGTCTGATTCAATGGGGGCCTACTCCTGTGGTGGGTGATCTAAATGCCTGATTCTCTGCTGTGAAACCTCTCTCCTCCGTCTGGGTGTAGGGGTCAAAGTCTTTCAAAGTCGCCTTCTCCTGTGCTGATTGATATGAAGCTGATGGTTGTGCCATCTGACATGGTTGCCGGGGTCCCATTAAATTGGGGCCTACTCCTGTGGTGGGTGATCTAAATGCCTGATTCTCTGCT
The DNA here is from genome assembly GCF_905171765.1 of Bufo bufo. NCBI lineage: Eukaryota > Metazoa > Chordata > Amphibia > Anura > Bufonidae > Bufo > Bufo bufo. Next base: position 459,051,837 of record NC_053391.1, read on the forward strand.
TTGAAACCTCTCTCCTCCGTCCGGGTGTAGGGGTCAAAGTCTGTCAAAGTCGCCTTCTCCTGTGCTGATTGATATAAAGCTTATGCTTGTGCCATCTGACATGGTTGCCGGGGTCTGATTCAATGGTGGCCTACTCCTGTGGTGGGTGATCTAAATGCCTGATTCTCTGCTGTGTAACCTCTCTCCTCCGTCTGGGTGTAGGGGTCAAAGTAACTAAATGGTGGCCTACTCCTGTGGTGGGTGATATGATGCCTGGTTCTCTGCTGTGGGACCTCTCTCCTTTGTCTGGGTGCTGTGGTCAAAATAATAGTAAGTGACCTTCTCCATTGGTGGGTGACTTGAAGCCTGATTCTGTGCTATGGGACCTCACTCCAATTAATATTGTTTAATTTTTATTTATTTTATGTTAACTCATCATTTCCCTATCTACATTTGTTTGCAGGGGATTTAACTACATTTTGCTGCCTTTTGCAGCCCTCTAGCCCTTTCCGGATGTGTTTTACAGCCTTTTTAGTGCCCAAAAGTTCGGGTCCCCATTGACTTCTATGGGGTTCGGGTTTGGGATGAAGTTCGGGTCGAGTTCGGATCCCGATCCCGAACATTTTTCGAAAGTTCGGCCGAACTCGTCGAACCCGAACATCCAGGTGTTCGCTCAACTCTAATTGTAATCAATAAATTAATAAAGTCTAATATTTTTGACTCACTTGTTTGAATCAGTTATTTTTATATACTTTTAGGACTGATGTAGTTTTAGGTCAAATTTATGCAGAAATATAAAAAATTCTGAAGGGTTCGCAAACTTTCAAGCACCACTGTATCTACACATACACCATATATCTGACAATACAGGCAAAGCATATAAATCATGTTATGTTTAAGCTTTATTTTCATTGTGCATATAAAAAATACAAAGCCAATGAAACTAACAGCATCCAACTCAGAAGACTCTGAGCCTTGTGCTGCACAAGCACCACCATTTTGACAATATACAGGGTGGGCCATTTATATGGATACACCTTAATAAAATGGGAATGGTTGGTGATATTAACTTCCTGTTTGTGGCACATTAGTATATGTGAGGGGGGAAACTTTTCAAGATGGGTGGTGACCATGGCGGCCATTTTGAAGTTGGCCATTTTGAATCCAACTTCAGTATCCGTAGTTTCAGGTGCTGCACATCTCGTATCTTCACAGCATAGACGATTGCCTTCAGATGATACGAGATGTGCAGCACTTGAAACTACGGATACTGGAAGCCTGTGCTAGCATTTCTCCTGCGGTGTTGCTATCAGTGTGTGAAGAGTGGGAGAAAAGGGTTGCATTGACAATCCAACACAATGGGCAGCACATTGAACACATTTTGTAAGTGGTCAAAAACTTGTAAATAACTCATGAAAGAATAAAGTTACGTTAAAACCAAGCACACCATTGTTTTTCTTGTGAAATTCCCAATAAGTTTGATGTGTCAAATGACCCTCTTCCTATTGAAAAAACAAAAGTTGGATTCAAAATGGCCGACTTCAAAATGGCCGCCATGGTCACCACCCATCTTGAAAAGTTTTCCCCCTCACATATACTAATGTGCCACAAACAGGAAGTTAATATCACCAACCATTCCCATTTTATTATGGTGTATCCATATAAATGGCCCACCCTGTATTATGGTATTACCCCCCCCCCCTATTAATAATCCACTTGTATATTTAAAGTAAGCACAGGTAGGAGGATGGGTAATGACTATGAGTCCAGTGACTCCAAATCATGTGACTAATTTAAATATCAAAATAGCGTCAAATCTCAGTCCTGTAAAGGTTAACGGCCGACATATGCAACTGAATAGGCATAGAGTTAAATGTATTTTCCCTTTTAAAATTGAGTACATTGACAGATATTAGGAACTATATGCTACTTTAAATTTATATTTGTTACCATATAGTGTGATACAAAGGATTTATGAATCTTAATAATAACCATATTAAATGTAAAGCCATAAAAACAGAATTTAGACAAAATAAGTCACATCTGTATGTCTTAAAGACTATGGGGGTGATTTTAATTTTTTTTCCTTGCATTCTAATCTACTATTGCATCCCCCTCCTCAGCGAATCAAGCAGAGAGCTCTATTGGATCAATCTGTAGCCCTTATCTGAGAACTCCTGACAGCTCATAAACATTCCTTTAAAGGGAACCTGTCACCGGGATTTTGTGTATAGAGCTGAGGACATGGGTTGCTAGATGGCCGCTAGCACATCCGCAATACCCAGTCCCCATAGCTCTGTGTGCTTTTATTGTGTAAAAAAAACCGATTTGATACATATGCAAATTAACCCGAGATGAGTCCTGTCCCTGACTCATCTCAGGGACAGGACTCATCTTAGGTTAATTTGCATATGTATCAATTCCTTTTTTTTATACAATAAAAGCTATGGGGACTGGGTATTTCGGACGTGCTAGCGGCCATCTAGCAACCCATTTCCTCAGCTCTAAACCCAAATTCCCGGTGACAGGTTCCCTTTAAGTTATAATAAATATTCATGAGCTGTTAGGAAAATACAGATACTGGCCACAGATTGAGCTGTCAGAGCAGCTGCATTCACCGTGAAGCAGAAATCAACAGTCTGAAAGTGAAAGTTATAAAAGCTAAACTGTTGAAAATTGTTAATAAAGACCGATTGAAAAAATTAATTTTAGCCAAAAAGGATTAGTGCAATGCTTAAATAAATTGCCCCCAAAGATATCCATAGCCTTAAAGGCTGTCTATTTTATCCAAAATCATGTCCATTTTGGGATATGTTAATATATTGTAAAAATAATTATACTTATTGGTAATGTTAAAGGAATGGAATGTCCAAAGTATAATGGGCTTTTTCTCCACCCTTATTTTTAAATTTAATAAAATATAGCAATGAATATATAATTAAATATATAATGAAATGTGGTAAATGTTGAGGAACGGTTGAGACGTATGCATATATATCCATGCATGCCTGCAAACACGTGCGGGCATGTATGGTATATATGTGCATACATTAGACATAGCATCATGGGACGATGTGCCCAGCATCTGCGCACGTCTGCCCATGGTGATCCCCAGGGGCTCATGGTGGCCCCTGTGGGAAATATGTGCCCCCTTATGAGGTAGGGGCTTGTGCCCCCTTATGATGTAGGGGTTTGTGCCCCCTTATGATGTAAAGGCTATTGTAGGGGCTTGTGCTCTCTGATATTCCCCAGGGGCTCATTCATGCACCTGTGGGAATTAATATATGTATGTGCCCCCTTAATAGATATATCATATAATGCCCCCTGTATCCTATAATGCCCCCTTATCATATATATCCCCATACCATATAAACCCCCCCTCCCTACATGGACACAGATGCATCAATGTAAATGTGCCCCAAGCATTTACATTGATGTAATCTGGGTGAAGGCGCCAGGATGACCGGACAAGGTCCGGTCATTCTGGTGAACTCAAAAGGATTCAAATTCAATAGAATTTGAATCCTTTTGTTCTAATTATCTGCAGTCCTGCTGGAGATAATTAAGCATAATAGAGAGAGAGGAGATACCTCCGCTCACTCTATTATGTGCATTCTGGCATCGCAATTACCATTGCGATGTCCAGGAATGCTTAGAGCTACAGGCGGGAGATCAAAGGATCTCCCGGCTGTCATCAAGTGCACGCGGCCCTGCGGCGCGCGTGCAGGGACGCGCGGGCAGGCGCGGTGACGTCATGTCACCGCGCCGGCCCACGTGTCCTGCACTGTGGTGTGTGGGTGCGCGCGCGCGCCCCCTGGTGGCGCGGGAGTGCGGGCCGCCGGGGGATAAATATCCGGCGGCCCCGGCACTCCGGAGTTAGGAGAGGGCCCCCCACCTTGATAAGCACATCGGCGCTTAGGACGAAGCGGTCCCCCTTCCTCCAGCCCAAGGGAGTGAGGATCGGGGCCCCCACTGGAGAGCGCATCGGCGCTCAGGATCGGGACCCCCCTGCGCTCCGGCTGGAGAGGCCTGACCGGAGCCCTGCCACCCCCTCCTAAGAGGAGAGCGCATCGCGCTCAGGAGAAGACCCCTACCGGACCCCTGCCGCCCCAGAGGAGAGCGCGATCGGCGCTCTGTACAGAGAGGCCCCCTGGCTGGCAAGGATCACCCTAGGAGGATGAGCAGTAACCCTAAGTATCAACCTCCCCCTCCTGTATTGTAGTGTACTGCGTGGTGTAATAAATACCGTTATATTTGTACCCTTTTGTGTAGCGTGTACTTGTTAGCGGTAGCGAGTTAGTAAGGCGCATGCAGCTAGCATAGCGATCAGTGTAGAGCATAGCGAAAGTATTGTTATTATATAAAGGCATAAATAGGCGGAGTTATCACTAGATGGTTCCTCACATTTATGAATATTAATTATCGATATTTGCATAAATATTGGTGATTAATATTCCCCCCTTTACAGTAAACATATCATGAAACTCTTTTGATTGATTGCTGCTATATAAAGCCATGTGTCAATCATAAATGCATGCAGTGCTCTAGAGCAACTAAAATCGAGGAATAGGTATTCCATGTGCTGTTGACTCATGTTCTGTATGGCATAACATAACAGAGGTACTGTCTTCTGGAAGCAATTCTTCTAAGGCAGAATATGTAGCTCTGTAGAACATCCAAGAACATAATTTATTTATTTATTTTTAAATAATGAATTAAATTGTATGGAAAGTAGGAACCAGAAGTCTATGGTTTTCATATTATGGCTGTGTACAATTTTGCACTGAAGTACAGTGGTTCTAAAAAGTCTACACACCCCTGTTAAAATGTCAGGTTTTTGTGAGGTAAAAAAATGAGACAAAGATAAATCATTTCAGAACTTTTTCCACCTTTAATGTGACCTATAAACTGTACAACTCAATTGAAAAACAAACTGAAATATTTTAGGTAGAGGGAAGAAAAAATATAAAAATAAAATAACATGGTTGCATAAGTGTGCACACCCTTAAACTAATACTTTGTTGAAACACCTTTTGATTTTATTACAGCGCTCAGTCTTTTTGGGTATGAGTCTATCAGCATGGCACATTTTGACTTGGCAAGATTTCCCCACTCTTCTTTGCAAAAACACTCCAAATCTGTCAGATTGCAAGGGCATCTCCTGTGCACAGCCCTCCCTCTTCAGATCACCCCACAGATTTTCAATCGGATTCAGGTCTGGGCTCTGGCTGGGCCATTCCAAAACTTTAATCTTCTTCTGGTGAAGCCATTCCTTTGTTGATTTGGATGTATGCTTTGGGTCGTTGTCATGCTGAAAGATGAAATTCCTCTTCATGTTCAGCTTTCTAGCAGAAGCCTGAAGGTTTTGTGCCAATATTGACTGGTATTTGGAACTGTTCATAATTCCCTCTAGCTTAACTAAGGCCTTAGTTCCAGCTGAAGAAAAACAGCCCCAAAGCATGAAGCTGCCACCACCATGCTTCACTGTGGGTATGGTGTTCTTTTGGTGATGTGCAGTGTTTTTGCGCCAAACATATCTTTTGGAATTATGGCCAAAAAGTTCAACCTTGGTTTTATCAGACCTTAACAACTTTTCCCACATGCTTTTGGGAGACTTCAGAAGTGTTTTTGCAAAATGTAGCCTGGCTTGGATGTTTTTCTTCGTAAGAAAAGGGTTTCGTCTTGCAACTCTACCCCATAGCCCAGACATGTGAAGAATACAGGAGATTGTTGTCACATGTACCACACAGCCAGTACTTGGCAAATATTCCTGCATCTCCTTTAATGTTGCTGTAGGCCTCTTGGTAGCCTCCCAGACCAATTTTCTTCTTGTCTTTTCATCAATTTTGGAGGGACCTCTAGTTTCGGTAATGTCACTGTTGTACCTTATTTTCTCCACTTGATGATGACTGTCTTCACTGTGTTCCATGGTATATCTAATGCCTTGGAAATTATTTTGTATTCTTCTCCTGACTGATACCTTTTAACAATGATATCCCTCTGATGCTTTGGAAGCTCTCTGTGGACTATGGCTTTTGCTGTGGGATGCGACTAAAACAATTTGAGGAAAGACCAACTAGAGCCGCTGAACTTTATTTGCGGTTAATCAGAGGCACTTTAAATGATGGCAGCTGACTCCAATTTAACATGATTTTGAATGTGATCGCCAAATTCTGAACACAGCTACATCCCCAGTTATAAGAGGGTGTGCACACTTATGCAACCACAATATTATTTTTTTTGTTTGTTTTCTTTCCTCCACCTAAAAGATTTCAGTTTGTTTTTCAATTGAGTGGTGCAGTTTATAGGTCACATTAAAGGTGGAAAAAGTTCTGAAATGATTTATCTTTGTCTCATATTTTTACATCACAGAAACATGAAATTTTAACAGGGGTGTGTAGACTTTTTATATCCACTGTATATAGGGTTCTAGTGAGTGTGTATTTTAGACCTTACTTAAAGGAGTTCTTCAGAGCTGCCTAGAGGGTGGATGCGGACCCTCACTACACATTATGCTCTTACATTTGCATATAGTACATACTTGTGAGTTTTCCTGTCAGGATGCCCAACCATGGTGGCATATAAATGGCAGGATCACATCATTACCATGTATTGTAATGCAGAGAAATGTGTAGTGAGACTCTATCCCTTAACCCTCCAGGCAGTGGGGGCAACTAGTATTGCTCAGATTCTAGGACAGATTGCTGGTGACCATTTTAAATCATTCGCTAAGAACCCCTTTAAAGTGAGTGCAAAGGAAACAATTTGCCAATGCAAACCAGATGATTGTTTCAATTTCTTTATATGTGAAGAAAATAAAAAGAAACATACAGCATATTTATTATTTCATTATTTTAGCTAAATACCAATATTTTGAATGTACACCATTTTTTGTTTGAAAATATTCTCATTGTTGGAAGACCAAAAGTCTATCAGTGATCAGTTATTAGACATACATGAACATATAAAGTCAATTGAAACATTCAACTTAAGCAGCATATTTATAGTTTTAAAGGAGCAATAAAATGAAAACATCCTGTGCTGCTCCAAGAAATTTATAAATCCCAGTTATTAAGATATTAAATATTAAATATTAGATAAACATGTGTAAGAGCCATTTTGCAGACTAATATTTCGCTTCCAAATTGATCTTTGCAGGCTCCATATTTGATAGTCACTTAAGCGGACACACCACCCACTAAATAAAATAATGTTTCTTTTGTGTACGGTGCTATTTAAAATGACCCTTTTGATGTATGACCTTTTTTAAATATATGTATATGTGAAAGTCATCTGGTCCTTTAAGCTGGAGTGCTTACTTATTCTTTTACAACCCGGCAGAGAATAAAACTAATAAGTATTTCTGCTTCTTTTAAGATTGATTTATTATCATTTAAAAAAAAAAAAAACACTTTTTCATTTGGAAAGTCATTCACTCAGTTTTGATTGCATATAAACAGCAACTAAGGGTTAGCCTGGATCTTAACTCTCATTATTGCTTGCAGTCGTGTCCTGGGATTCTTAAGTCTGTACTGATTACCAACAAATGCACCTTTAGGATTAACAGAAGAAGTCTTGGGAGTAATGGAGCCAAGGTAATCTGAGGCAATCCTGTGACGCCTCGGGTAATAAAATCAAGTATTACTATCAAATTGTCTTTGTTGATATTATAGCAAATATGGTAAGCGTCACCATAACAACAAGATGCAAGTATAAAAAATATCTAAAAAAACAGACAACATTTCAGGCTGTGTTGTCCTTTCTCACTAACCAAATGATTTAAAATTAATTGCTTTCCTTTAAGACTGTGTTACTGACTTAAAAACTCCATCTATTATTTATGATGTGAAGGCCGCCATGGAATTCAGATGCCTTTTGTGAATGGACCTTTGTACAGACTGCTATAATTTAGAAAGAAAAGTAGAAATCATCAAAGTGATGGTAATCATTAGTTCTAGGAAATTGAAATCTACCAATGTCGACTATTTAACCTACACATAGGGGGACCATTTGTGAAAAACATTCGATAGTAACATAGTAAAACATCCAGCAACCAATCAGTTTTTAGCTGTCAGCACGTCTTAGACAATAAAACAGAATATTTCATAGGCCGATTTGTTTGTATAGTTATTTTTTTAATCTATCTGTTGAGGGAGTTTTGCTGAAGGCCCATGTGATGTATACTATTATAATACTGTAAAGAGTTAAATATGAGAAATAAGTGTTAAATATACAGTGCCTTGCAAAAGTACCGTATTCACCCCCTTTGACTTTTTTCGTGCTTTGGTGCCTCACAACCTGTAATTAACATGGATTTTTTGAGGATTTGCATCATGTAATTTACAGAACATGCCCACAACTTGGAAGATGTTTTTTTTTAATTTTTTTTATTGTGAAGCAAACAACAAATAGGACAAAATAACTGAAAAACTCAATGTACATAACTATTCACCCCCCTAAAGTCAATACTTTGTAGAGCCACCTTTTGCAGCAATCACAGTTCCAAGTCGCTTTGGATAAGTCTCTATGAGCTTGCCACATCTTACCACTGGGATTTTTGCCCATTTATCCTTGCAGAACTGTTCCAGCTCCTTCAAGTTGGATGGATTGCGCTTGTGAAAAGCAATCTTTAAGTCTGACCATAGATTTTCGATTGGATTGAGATCTGGGTTTTGACTAGGCCATTTACACGTTTCCCCTTAAACCACTCAAGTGTTGCTTTAGCAGTGTGTTTGGGGTCATTGTCCTACTGGAAGGTGAACCTCCGTCCTAGCCTCAGATCACGCACAGAGTGGTACAGGTTTTGCTCAAGAATATCCCTGTATTTAGCACCATTAATCTTTCCCTCAACTCTGACCAGTTTCCAAGTCCCATCCTCACAGCATGATGCTGCCACCACCATGTTTCACTGTGGGGATGGTGTTCTTTGGGTGATGTGATGTGATGTGTTGGGTTGGGTTTTTGCCAGACATAGCATTTTCTTTGATGGCTGAAAAGTTCAATTTTAGTCTCATCAGACCAGAGCACCTTCCTCCATACATTTTGGGAGTCTCCTACATGCCTTCTCGCAAACTCACAACGTGCCTTTTTGTTTTTAGTTAAAAGTAATGGATTTCTTCTGGCCACTCTGCCATAATGCCCCCCTCTATGGAGGGTACGGCTTATTGTCGTCCTATGTACAGATAGTCCACTCTCTGCTGTGAAACTCTGCAGCTCCTCCAGGGTTACCTTAGGTCTCTGTGCTGCCTCTCTGATTAATGCCCCCCTTGCCCTGTCCATGAGTTTTGGTGGGCGGCCGTCTCTTGGCAGGTTTGCTGTTGTGCCATGTTCTTTCCATTTGATTACGATAGATTTGATGGTGCTCCTGGGGATAAACAAAGATTTGGATATTCTTTTTACAACCTAACCCTGACTTATACTTCTCAACAACATTGTCCCTTACAATGGCACTGTTTGGTTAGTGATGCCTCTTGCTTAGGTGTTGCAGCCTCTGGGGCCTTTCAAAAAAGGTGTGTATATGTAATGACAGATCATGTGACACTTATATTGCACACGGGTGGACATCATGTCACTAATTATGTGACTTCTAAAAGTAATTGGTTACACCAGAGCTTTTTAAGGGGTTCCTAACAAAGTTGGTGAATACATACGGACATGCCAATTTTCTGTTTTCTATTTCTAAACAATAGATTTATTTATATATTTTTCATTTCACTTCACCAATTTAGACTATTGTTTTCTGATCCATCACATGAAAGCCAGATTAACAAAACATTGAATTTAAGGCTGTAATGTGAGTACTTTTGCAAGGCACTGTATTTAGCTGTTCATTCATTAGATTTGGAAATGTAGGGATTTTGCTTAGCATCATTTTGCCTGTAGGAACCTATAACATTTACATAAATAAGTTTAAATGGTGTATAAAAAAGTGCAAATGCCATGCTTTGATGCGAAATTGCATATTCTAGCAGATGCCTTTCAGAAAGTATTTTGCATGTGCATCTACAATATGATTTTTTTTACTTTATAATATTAATAAATAGAGAATATAGAGATATGATATAATATACACTGCCTGTCCCAAAAAATAGTCGCCACCCCAACAAAAAAAAGGTCACACACTCTAAAATTTTGTTGGGACGCCTTTAGCTTTGATTATGGCACACATAAGCTTCTTCAATGTCACAAGATATATTTCCATACAGTGTTGCATAATGTTTTCACCAAGATCTTGCATTGATGATGATAGAGTCTGACTGCTGCACAAATCCTTCTCCAGCACATCCCAAAGATTCTCAATGGGGTTAAGGTCTGGATTCTGTGGTGGCCAATCCATGTGTGAAAATGATGTCTCATGCCCCCTGAACCACTCTTTCACAATTTGAGCCCGATGTATCCTGGCATTGTCATCTTGGAATATGCCCGTGCCATCAGGGAAGAAAAAATCCATTGATGGAATAACCTGGTCATTCAGTATGTTCAGGTAGTCAGCTGACCTCATTCTTGGAGCACATACTGTTGCTGAACCTAGACCTGACCAACTGCAGCAACCCCAGATCAAAGCACTGCCCCCACAGGCATGTACAGTAGGCACTAGGCATGATGGGAGCATCACTTCATCGGCCTCTCTTCTTACCCTGATGCGCCCATCACTCTGGAACAGGGTAAATCTGGACTCATCAGACCACAGCACCTTCTTCCATTGCTCCAGAATCCAATCTTTATGCTCTCTAGCATTTTGAAAGCTTTTTTTTTTGTTTGCCTCACTGATTAGTGGTTTTCTTACGGCTACACAGCTGTTCAGTCCCAATCCCTTGAGTTTCCTTCGCATTGTGCGTGTGGAAATAATCTTGCTTTCACTATTAAACATAGCCCTGAGTTTTACTGTTGTTTTTCTTCGATTTGATTTCACCAAACGTTTAAGTGATTGCCAATCACGATCGTTCAGGATTTTTTCCCTCCACATTTCTTCCTCTAATACGATGGGTCCCCACTATCCTTCCAGTTTTTAATAATGCGTTGGACAGTTCTTAACCCAATTTTAGTAGTTTCTGCAATCTCCTTAGATTTTTTTCTGCTTGATGCATGCCAATGATTTCACCCTTCTCAAACAGACTAACATCTTTTCCTCGACCACGAGATGTGTCTTTCGACATTGTTGTTTAAGAAATGAGAAGCAAGTCATTGCGCCAGTTGGGGTTAAATAACTTATTGCCAGCTGAAAGATAAATCGCCCATGCAGTAATTATCCAATAGGAGGCTCATACCTATTTGCTTAGTTAAATCCAGATGGCAACTTCTTTTTGAACAGGCAGTGTATAATATACTTAGATTAACTAATTTGAGAAATACCTTATCATTACTATTTTATAGTATGGTAACTGTATAAATAAACTATGGTGAAGGATCATGTGATTGGACCATGTGATCTGACGTCACCACAGGTCCTTTAGCTGGCAGCTCATGATTAAAGAAGTAAGAAGAGACCGGCAGCTACGCGATCAAGAGGAGAAGGTGAGATAATTATTTTTATTTTTTTAACCCTTAATTGACCACCTACTAAGCATTCTGTATTAAAGAATGCTATTATTTTCCCTTATAACCATGTTATAAGGGAAAATAATACAGTGAATAGACTGTCATCTTAGCAACCATGCATCCGCACTTGATTGCGGATGCTTGCGATTTTCACTCAGCCCCATTCATTCACTTTTATGGGGCCTGAGTTGCGTGATAAACGCACAATAAAGAGCATGCTGCGATTTTCACTCAACGCATAAGTGATGCGTGAAAATCACAGCTCATGTGCACAGCCCCATAGAAATGAATGGGTCCAGATTCAGTGCGGGTGCAATGCGTTCACCTCCCGCATTGCACCTGTGCGGAAATCTCGCCCGTGTGAACTCAGCCTAATAGGAAGATTTTTATACAAAAAACTTTTCAGAGACCCAAAAGTCCTTTTAACCCCTTAAGGATACGGCCATATTTCACATTAAGGACCAGGCCATTTTTTGCAAATCTGACCAGTGTCACTTTATGTGTGAATAACTTTAAGACGCTTTTACTTATGCAGGTTTTTCTGAGATTGTTTTTTTCGTCACATACTGTACTTCATGACAGTGGTAAAATGGAGTCAAAAAAATTCATTAGCAAATTTCCAAATTTCAATTTCTCTACTTTTATAATAGATAGTAATACCTCCAAAAATAGTTATTATTTTCCATTCCCCATATGTCTACTTCATGTTTGGATCATTTTAAAAATGCCATTTTATTTTTTGGGGACATTACAAGGCTTAGAAGTTTAGAAGCAAATCTTGAAATTTTTCAGAAAATTTCTAAAACCCACCTTTTCAGGACCAGTTCAGGTCTGAAGTCACTTTGTGAGGCTTACATAATAGAAACCACCCAAAAATTACCCCATTTTACAAACTACACCCCTCAAGGTATTCAAAACTTATTTTACAAACTTTGTTAACCCTTTAGGTGTTCCACAAGAATTAATGGAAAATAGAGATAAAATTTCACTTTTTTGGCAGATTTTCCATTTGAATCCATTTTTTCCAATTACAAAGCAAGGGTTAACAGCCAAAACAAAACTCAATATTTATGGCCCTGATTCTGCAGTTTACAGAAACACCCCATATGTGGTTGTAAACTGCTGTACAGTCACATGGCAGGGCGCAGAAGGAAAGGAATTTTTTGGAAGGCAGATTTTGCTGGACTGGTTTTTGGACACCATGTCCCATTTGAAGCCCCCCTGATGCACCCCTAGAGTACAAACTCCAAAAAAGTGACCCCATTTTGGAAACTACGGGATAGGTTGTCAGTTTTGTTTTAATACTATTTTAGGGTACATATGATTTTTGGTTGCTCTATATTACACTTTTTGTGAGGCAAGGTAACAAGAAATAGCTTTTTTGGCACCGTTTTTTTTTTGTTTTTTACAACAGGTTAGATCATGTGGTATTTTTATAGAGCAGGTTGTTACGGACGCGACAATACCAAATATGACAACTTTTTTTGGTTATTTGTTTCAGTTTTACATAACAAAGCATTTAAAAAAAATATATGATTCTTTAGTGTCTCCACATTCTAAAAGCCATAGTTTTATTTCTTTTTTGGGCGACTGTCTTGTGTAGGGGCAAATTTTTTTTGGGATGAGATGACGGTTTGATTTGCACTATTTTGGGGTGCGTATGACTTTTTGATCGCTTGCTATTACACTTTTTGTGATGTAAGGTGACAACAAAATTGCTTTTTTTTACGATATTCATCTGAGGGGTTAGTTCATGTGATATTTTTATAGAGAAGGTATTACAGACACAGCGATACCTAATATGTCAACTTTTTTTATTTCTATAAGTTTTACACAATGATTTCATTATTGAAACAAAAAAAATCATGTCTGAGAGACATAGTTTTTTCAGTTTTTGGGCGATTATCTTGGGTAGGGTATGATTTTTGCGGGATGAGATGATGGTTTGATTGGCACTATTTTGGAGTGCGTATGACTTTTTGATCGCTTGCTATTACACTTTTTGTGATGTAAGGTGACAAAAAAAGTTGTTTTTACACTTTTTTTTTTTTTTACGGTGTTCACCATGTGATATTTTTATAGAGCAGATTCTTATGGATGCGGAGATACTTAATATGTATACTTTTTTTTATTTACTTAAGTTTTACACGATACCAGCATTTTTTAAACAAAAAAAAAGATGTTTTAGTGTATCCATATTCTGAGCCATAGTTTTTTTATTTTTTGGGAATTTGGCTTAGGTAGGGGCTCATTTTTTTTGGGATGAGGTGACGGTTAGATTGGTACTATTTTGGGGGGCATACGCCTTTTTGATCACTTGGTGTTGCACTTTTTGTGATGTAAGGTGACAAAAATGGCTTTTTAAACAGTTTAAATTTTTTATTTTTTATGGTATGTATCGGACAGGGTGGATCATGTGATTATATTTATAGAGCCGGTCATTACGGACGCGGCGATACCTAATATGTGTTTTTTATTTTTTCAGTTTTTTTTACTTTATACATTTTATTACTTTATAAATTTTATTAGAAACATTTTTTGTTACTTTTTTTTTCTTTTGGCTGAACTTGCACTTTATATACAAGTAAATATACAAGTAAATATACAGGAAAGAATGTTTCCTACAATTTTTCCTCAAATCAATTTCAACTTCGGTTTTATGCAACATCGTTCCCAGCAGTGACCTAGGAGTCCAAGATGCATCCAGACATCCTCCCCATGCTGTTCCCGAACCATTTCGGTGGTGTTTCCATCAATTTCTGACCTTTTCCTATGAACAAGGCACCCTCCCCTCTTCAGAGCAGGGGGTGCCTGGTTTAATGCTCAGGTTCTCCCATTGACTTCCATTATACTTGGGTGCTCGGTCGAGCACCCGAACATTCTGATGTGTTCGGCCCGAGCCTCTAAGCACCCAAGCACTACAGTGCTCGATCAACTCTAGTTATGTCATAATCAACACAGCCCCAGCAAACGGTTCCACCCCCTCGCCACGTCATCTTCTACCTTCAAGAAATGCCCCGTTCTTCTTCCTGTCGGTCGCCAGAAATCTCGCGCAGGCGCAGTACAGCCTACGGCCTGCGCGATCATCAAGCTCCTGAGGGCAACAGCCTCAAAAGTCTCACTGGGCATGCACCGAGCCCAGTGACGTAATCTGAGAGCTGTTGCCTGCACAAGATTTCTGGTGGCCGACAGGAAGAAGAACGGGGCATTTCTTGAAGGTAGAAGATGATGTCGCGAGGGGGCGGAACTGTTTGCCGGGGCTGTGGGAGGTTATTTCAGGATCAGGAGGCATTCTTGGGCTTAAAATTAAGGCGGGCTAGGCACTGCAGGGGGGCATCACTGGCCTCCAGAGAGGGAAAAAAACGCCCCTCTGGGCACCTTGGAGCTTCATTAGCATATCAGAAAAAGATCTTTTTTATCAAAATGACAAAACAAAATAAATTAAGAAGACCACTGCAGGAAATAAGGTATTTAATTGAACATGGCAATGTTGAAAGCTTAAAATGCTAAAAGCAGGTGACAGATTTCCTTTAAGAGAATTTACATTGCCTGTCCAAAAAAAAAGTCGTCACCTGGATTTAACTAAGCAAATAGTTATGAGCCTCCTATTGGATAATTACTGCATGGGCGATTATCTTATAGCTGGCAATAAGTTATGTAACCCCAACTGGTGCAATGAGTTGCTTCTGATTTCTTAAACAACCATGTCGAAAGACACATCTCGTAGTCGTGGAAAAGATGTTAGTCTGTTTGAGAAGAGTCAAATCATTGGCGTGCATCAAGCAGAGAAAACATCTAAGGAGATTGCAGAAACTACTAAAATTTGGTTAAGAACTGTCCAACGCATTATTGAAAACTGGAAGGATAGTGGGGGCCCATCGTATTCAAGGAAGAAAAACAACAGTAGAACTCAGGGCTATGTTTAATAGTGAAAGCAAGAGCATTTCCACATGCACAATGCAAAGGAAACTCAAGGGATTGGGACTGAACAGCTGTGTATCCATAAGAAAACCACAAATCAGAGAGGCAAACCAGAAAAAAAGGCTTCAATTTGCTAGGGAGCATAAAGATTGGTCTCTGGAGCAATGGAAGAAGGTAATTTGGTCTGATGAGTCCAGATTTACCCTGTTCCAGAGTGATGGGCGAATCAGGGTAAGAAGAGAGGCAGATGAAGTGATGCACCCATCATGCCTAGTGCCTACTGTACAAGCCTGTGGGGGCAGTGCTATGATCTGGGGTTGCTGCAGTTGGTCAGGTCTAGGTTCAGCAACAGTATGTGTTCCAAGAATGAGGTCAGCTGACTACCTGAACATACTGAATGACCAGGTTATTCCATCAATGGATTTGTTCTTCCCTGATGGCACGGGCATATTCCAAGATGACAATGCTAGGATTCATCAGGCTCAAATTGTGAAAGAGTGGTTCAGAAGCATGAGACATCATTTTTGCACATGGATTGGCCCTCACCTTAACCCCATTGAAAATCTTTTTTTTTTTGGTGGCGACTTTTTTTTTGGGACAGGCAATGTATATATCTGCTTCCACCAAATATTGATTAAGTCCTGCGATATACCTGATTCCACAAAATAGTGATTAAGGGGTTTGATATAACTGCTTCTTCAAAATACTGATTAAGGCCTGCGATATACCTGCTTACACAAAATACTGATGAAGGGGTTTGATACACATGCTTCCACAAAATACTGATTGAGGGCTACAATATACCCGCTTCCACAAAATACTGATCAAGGGGATTGATATACCTGCTTCCACAAAATATTGCTTGAGGGCTATGATATACCTGCTTCCAAAAAATACTGATTAAGGGGATTGATGTACCTGCTACCACCACAAATTGATTGAGGCCTACGATATACCTGCTTCCACCAAATATTGATTGAGGCCTACGTTATACGTGCTTCCACAAAATACTGATTAAGGGGTTTGATATACCTACTTCCACCAAATATTGTTTGAGGCCTACAATATACTTGCTTCCACAAAATATTGATTAAGGGGTTTTATATACCTGTTTCCACCAAATATTGATTGAGGGCTGAAATATACCAGCTTCCGCAAAAAATGATTAAGGGGATTGATATACCTGCTTGCACCAAATATTGATTGAGGCCTACGTTATACCTGCTTTAACAAAATACTGATTAAGGGGTTTGATATACCTTCTTCCACAAAATACTGATTAAGGGGTTTGATATATCTATTCCCATCAAATATTGATTGAGGTCTACAATATACCTGCTTCCACAAAATACTGATTAAGGGGTTTGGCATACCTGTTTCCACCTAATATTGATTGAGGCCTGCGATATACCTGCTTCCACAAAATATTGATTAAGGGGATTGTTATACCTGCTTCCACCAAATACTGATTGAGCCCTGCGATATAACTGCTTCCACAAAATTCTGATTAAGCGGTTCGATATACCTGTTTCCACTTAATATTGTGTGTAAAAAGATTATGACGCTGGATAACCCTCTTGCCCAACAGCTGACTGCTGGATTTTCAGAAGTGCTAGCCCGCCAACTATTTCCACATAAACTGGTGGACTCGGAGGCCTTTAGAAAATTTGTGGCCATTGGCACACCGCAATGGAAGGTCCTCGGAAGGAAATATTTCTCCCAGAAGGGCATCCCAGACTTATATGGCCACGTTCAGCGGCAAGTGAATCTATCTCTGGCACATAGTGTCGGTGCCAAGATACAACTGACCACAGACACGTGGTCTAGCAAACAAGAGCAGGGAAGGTACATAACTTTTACTGCCCACTGGGTGAACCTGGTGATGGCCGTCAAGCATGTAACCCGTGGCTCCCGTGTGGATTTGGTGTCACCGCCACAGATTGCATGCAGGCCTGCCTCTTCTTCCTCTCTTCCTACTCCATCCTCTGTCTCCTCCTCGGCTGACTCCTCCTTTTCCACTGCTACCGCCTCCTCTGCTGCACCCTTCAAGCTCTTCAGAACCTATTCGACATCTCAGGTGAGATGTTGCCATGCTGTGTTGCGGCTGTTGTGCCTGGAAGACAGCAGCCACACCGGTCCTACACTGGTTTGAGCTGTGCAGTCACAGGCCGATCAGTGGCTAACCCCACTTAATTTGACAGGCACACGTCCTGAACTTAGTCGTGCAGCTATTCGTTGCCAAATACTGCGGGGTCCAGGACGTCTTGCGGCAGGCCAGAAGAATCTCTGGCCATTTTAGATCTTACAAGGCCATGGCTCACCTTGATGACGTTCAGCGGCGACTAGTGATGAGCGTCAGTGGCAATATTCTAATTCGCAATATTTAGCTTTATATACAGATAGAGTTTTCCAATATATTCACGATTGCTCAAATCGTCATTAATGACGCGCAATCGCAATATATGCCACTTAAAATTTTGTTAGGTCTAAGCAGATATTACAAGTATCGTTGTGACATCACACCACTATGTCTGTAGCATGTATGTATAGACAGCAGAGAAATATTTCTCACATGCACATTGCACATCCATTTTTCTGCCACACAGTATATACCACACACACACACACACACACACACACATACTAGGGTGGCGGGACAGTCTGGTTTTCAGGCTCCTAGTCCTCTGTTCAGCGCAAGGCCAGGACAGCTGGCCGGAAGTTCTCCTTTTTTTGTGGTTACACGGGTGTTGGCAGTTGGCACGGTTTTGGATTGCTTTACGTATCCCCATCACTGGGAGCAGGGCCTGGCAGCATGTCCGGACTGCACAGTGCACTGTATGACGTGACATCACAACGTCATCAGCGCTGCTGCGTGCGTGGCATGACTGACATGTACCTTTAGTTCAGGCAGGAGCGGCTGCAGAGCGCGTGTGCCACTGTGATCAATGCTCACTTGCACTGCTTGCCATCTATGATTGCACGCTGGTCCAGGCTGTCCAGTGCTTGAAGAGCCAGCAGAATCAGCACTCAGCCCAGGACTATATATCCGAGTATAAATTATATATGGACTAAGCTGGAATAACTTGGGCATCATCTGTATAACATTATAAATGTACAGCTGGTATAAATTATAAGAATTTAATTAGATCATGCTGTTATAACCTGGGTATCTCCTGTGTATAATTATATATGTATAGCTGGTATACGTTATACATCTTCTTATATACTGTATAGTAATATGGACCATGCTGATATAACCTGGGCATCTACTATGTAGTATATAAATATTGTGCGCCACTGTCCCCGGTACGCTGTCCTCCTTTTTGGGGCTCTGCAAGTGGCCACCCTAACACACACACACACAGAGTCTATAGATTTCAGTTTGTATCCTTTTGGTCAGGACTCAGGAGAAGCTTTCTTTGTCTGACCGCCAGTATTTGCTGGTTCATTTAGGGTTACCCAGGGTGCACCACGGGGAGGCGAACCAGCTGTACACCCCATACCGTACCGTCACTTCACAAGACAAGTAAATCTCTGCTTTGCTGGCCAATATCCGATTGCTCAAACCCCACACACATACAATTGCAATGCAATCAGATCTTATAATGGTAACATTAAATCTAATATTTCCCCTTCAAAGACTTAAAAACTTTCAGCTGTGTTGTTGAGGACATTATTTTAAATACTTTTAGTTAAAAATGTAGGATTATATGCTTGCATCTTTATCCTGCAGCGCATGTTGGAGCGGGGCTATGACCGGACCCGGCTCCAAGAAGAGAAAAAGCGAATTGTGAGGAAAATACAGAAGCCGCTTAAGAGGGAGTTTAAGGGGAAGCACACTTTGATGGCGATCATCAAACGTTGGTCGGATCTAAAGAGGAGGCACATCGGGGGGATCAGTGAGATCCGTGACAGGAAATGCCCAGGTACAATGCTTACAATATTTTTGCATCTCTCGCCTACACTCTGTAATGTATATATACAGTTATGCAAATAAGTATTTCATCCCTTTGCAAATGATTACTTAGTACCTGGTGTGGCACGTACCAAATCATCCGGTTACATCATACATTTCGACCTCGCTGTGAGTGTACCGTATATATATTTATACACACATGGAGGTACAGATGTATGATGTAACCGGCTAATTTTGTATGCTTCACACACACATAAATCAATATATGTATGTGTGTGTATATTGTGAGGCAGTGACAGACCTCACACAGGTTAGAGGCAAGGAAGGGGTGGATAGTACGGTCCATACCCCTATTCCACCATAGGTGAGTCCAGCTGGAGGTACTCCGGCTGGGATAAAGCACCTCCCAGTGTGTTAGTCTGGAGGAAGTGTTGACAGAGGCCTGGAGGCTCTGTGAGTGTGGTCTTAGCTGGGCAAGGCTGAGGGGCCACGAGGCTGGGTGGTAGCCTGGAGTTGGAGGATGCAGCGATGCCTGGGAGGGACGCAGGGCCATAGTCAGGCGGACTACTGAGCCTTAATCCCCCACAAGAGACATTGGATTTGAGACTGTGTATGAACGGTGCTCTGTACAGCCAGGAGACTGTGGGACATTCGCTGGGGAAGCCGCATCGGTTCACAGGGTGTGAACTTTACCTAATAGGTGAGTCAGAGACGTTAATGTATTAGAGCCTGGACGGGCGAGTGTTTATTATTTTGTTGATCTGCTTTTGCTGGTGTGCCACAATAAATGCACTGTTTGGACCTTAAACCTGGTGTCCTGAAGCCGTATCTGTGAGGATGATCCCCTGAAAGAAAGCTACCCCTCACAATATATACATAAACTGCAATCATCATTCTGTATTCCAGTAAAAGGCCCCATCCATCATTACATTACATAAATCCCCCACTTAATTTGGATTTTTATATGAGTCCTGAGTTGTTTGTTTAAATTCTGAACACTGTGTGATTACAGGTGTTCCCGTTCCCTCTGTCTGCCGCAGGCCTTCCACAGAGGATCTGGAGGTAGTGGTGGTGTCCGCGGAGGAGGAGGAGTGAGAGCAGGCGGGACCCTCCCAGCAGCAGGATGCACCACCCCCACCTGATGTGGGCAAAGTGGTGGAGGTGGACGCTGAAGAAGCCGGACCCTCTCAGGACCTGGTTCCCCCCCAGGTCCTGATGAGGAGGAAAAGGATGTCACCAGCCCCCACCATGAGGGTAAATATGTGAACACAGCAATATAATTCTGTATCCATAACATTTATATTGAATATTTCAAGGTCTGTAGTGAGCATTAGGAAACACTTGGCTGTAAGAAATGAAAAAAAAAAGTGGGAAACAGAAGGTAAAAGATCACTCTCACGAATTCAAGTACTAAGGAGGCTGTAACTGTAAATTTTAACTGTACATTTGGAGAAATGTGAAAAAGTGACAATAGTGTAATTTTCAACTATGTGGTCAATGTGATCTTATTGTCAACATGTATGCCGGTACTTTCCTATAATAAAAATGTATAAAAAAAAATAAAAATGAAAAATGTAAAATGTAAAATTTTTCCAGGAAAAGCTTTATAACAAAATTTTTTATTTTCATAAGGTGTAACAGGACAAAATGCACCCTACATTTTGTTACCCATTCCCCCCGAATACGTCAACACCCCTTTTGTGATCAAAAAATGATGTATGGGCGCACAACAGGCTCTAGAGTCAAACAGCAAAATATGGATTTGGCTGACCTGAATTGGTAGACATTTATATCAGGTACCATGTCTCATTAAATAAATTTCTGAGGGCCCCAGAAATTAAAAACCCCAACAAGTGACCCCTTTTTCGGAAACAGCACCTCCGTATGAACATTTTAAGTGTTGGAAAGGGTATTTTTCAGCAAACAAGTGTCTCACAGAAGGCCGAAACAATAGTGAAAGCATTTCAATCCACACATTTGTAAAAATGTAAAATTACTAGCAGTCCCCAATTTTTCATTTTCACAAAGGGTAACAGGACAAAATGCACCCCAGTATATGTTTCCCATTTTCTCCCCATTCAGGAAAGACTCCATATATATATATACTCTACTGAACTATCACTAATTAACCAACTATATAATCATCCTAAATATCATAAACTAACGAACTGAGATGTAAATCAGAAGTGCTTTAACAAATACTCCACACAATGCAATAATAGCTTCTTAATCTGAATTGCAAGTAATTTTCACTTTATTTTTTTTTTTTTATCCCAACAGTACAAATTCAATTGAAAAAACAAATAAGGCTGCAGGAACTCCGGGAAGAGCAGGGGAAGCAGCAGCTGATTTTTGACAGAAAGGTGCAGCAGATAGAGGCGCAGCACCTAAGAAACGTTTGTCCAGCCCACCTATTCAGCATGTAATATCCCATGTGCCCGGAGTCAAACTAGCAAGTTCCTGGATGTGTAGGCAAAGTGAAGTGAAAAAGACGATTCCGGCACTGTATTTTCTTCCCATAAAATCTTCCTATTTATTAAATCACAGCATGTATCACAAACAAGCAGTTGTTTACGCGTTTCAGAGACCTTCTCCTTAGTCAATGCGCAGCAGAGAATCCAGGAGCTTTTGGACCTTCAAGACAAACTTCAGAAATTGCCATAGAGGCATATTTGTTTCCCAAATTGAAAATAAATATTTTGTTCAGTTCTAACGTATGCTTTCGTTTTTAAAATGTTTATGTTTTTGTTTATTATTAACAGATAAGGTTGCAGTTAGGCCCCTTTAGTCCAGGGCAAACTCATT
Organism: Bufo bufo; assembly: GCF_905171765.1. NCBI lineage: Eukaryota > Metazoa > Chordata > Amphibia > Anura > Bufonidae > Bufo > Bufo bufo. The sequence continues at coordinate 459,073,996 of NC_053391.1, forward strand.
AGGGATCAGGACAGGCAGCAGAAGCAGCAGGAACATGGTAACAGTGGAATATAAGGCCTACACATAACTCATCAGGATCAGGACTGACAGCAGCAGCAGAATCAGGTACATGGTAACGGTCGAGTACATGTCCTACACATAACTCAGCAGGATCAGGACAGACAGCAGAAGGTAAATGGTAACGCTATAGTATAAGGCCTTCACATAGCTGGGCCTAAGTCAGCAGGATCAGGACAGACAGCAGCAGGTAAATGGTAACGCTTTAGTATAAGGCCGACACATAACTCAGCAGGATCAGGACAGACAGCAGCAGGTAAAGGTAACGGTGGAGTACAAGGCCTACACATAACTCAGCATGATCAGAACAGACAGCAGCAGCAGGTACATGGTAACGGTCGAGTATAAGGCCTACACATAGCTCAGCCTATCTCAGCAGGAACCAAAAGCAGCAGGTACTTTGTTTGCAGCAGGAATATGTTCCCAGAAATGGGCCCCCACCAGACTGGGGCAACACCAAAATTAAACTTAGACACCTCTGACAGCAGCAGGTTCTTCATCTAAATGCAATATATTCCTTTGACAATTTTTTTCAAAGGTATTTTAAGTCTGTAAAGCCGACAATAAATTATTACAAAATTAGCTCCACACTCTGCCCGCAACGGTCTGCTCTCAGTTTCCATATCGGGCACGTCTATTCCGGAGCAAAACACTGCGGTAACGCAGCCTTCTTATACTCCAGTGGCCTACAGTAAAATTTTTTATCAAGTGACCGCCTAATGTACCTCAAGTCACATCATCACAAGTTCTTTTCTGTCAGGTGAATGCCTAATTTTTGGGGCTTGTACTGGCCTATAAATCACAGAAAAAATGCACCAAACGGATATGCCACTGACTATACTGGCTAGTCATAAATGCAGATATTAAAAGCTGAGACTTTCGCCAATATATTCCTGTCAGGAAAATATCGGAGCCCTTCATGCACCACGTCACGGTCACTCAGCATGGCAAAGGGTCCTACCACTACGCTACCTATGGTGTGAACAAGGTCTGAAGGTGATGTAATCCAGCTCACAGCCAGACTTCCACACAAACGCCTAGCAGGACAACTAGTGCAATGTGAACAAAGCCAGACTGCAAGCCACACCCATATCAGACCCTGTGATGGAGGTCACCAGGTGCAAAAGAGTGTTTCAATGCCAGGTAAAGGCATATACACTACATATAAAACAAGACAAAAACACAGAAATATAGTGGCAATACTGGAGGAGCTGCTCAACCCCTAACACTGTAGCGTGTTTTTCATTGGGGGAGCCGACCCACCGCATGTGGACCGCAGCAAACGACTATCTCCAGAAAAAAATGCATACGGTGGAGGATGTCGCCGCGGTCCACATGCACCACAAGGGCATCCTACACAAAACGGAGCATTGTGCGGGATCTTTCACTGCAGGCCCGGGGACATCAGAGTTCTTGGACGAATCGCTATTGTCGGGTGGTATTGGTGCCACTCTGGACGCAGCAATTTGAAGCAGGCCATCAAGATGGATTTCTAGCCTGGTGATCTGGTCCTCCAGAGTCTCATGCAATGCTCCGCTGCAGGGATCCGGTACTGTCGCAGCAGGGGCAGGTGCGGAGTCATGACTTTTTCCTCGCCACAGGACGTCAAGGGTCTCGTAGAATTTCTGCATGTTTTCTATCTCCACTTGTGTCTTCTCCCTGCGGGGCAACTCAGGTAAGGGATAGGGACTCTAGCACAGTAGGCTGCCAGAAGATATTGGGGCCTGTGAATGAACCCCTCTCCTGGTAAGTATTGCGAGCAGGCTCCACCGGATTCTTTGTCTCGCATTCCGGACTGGTGGGCTCCTCAGGCTCTTCCCAATCCTCCGGTTCGGACTTAGGACGGGTTATGGCCGTGGCATAAGGACCCCTCAGGCCTTCGGCGGGGGTAAATTCCACTTCTTCTCCTTTGCGGAGGTTATGCAAATGTTCGGGTAAGTAACTGCGTTTTACAGACCTCCGATTCACAAAAAGGTCTCGGCCTGTGGAGAAGTCCTTGATGAACCCGAAACCCCGGCTTTTATCAAACGTTACCACCACTCCCATCCTCCTCTCCAGACGGGGCTGAGTATTCACATGGTGCTCGTACACCGTCTTCGCAAGCTTCTCGAAGTAGATTTTTTTCTCGGTAGTCTCTCGTATTGCCGCGGCGCGTATCTCGGCCATCAGCAAGGGCCATTGTGCACTAGGCTGGGCAAATCCACCCCGCGAGCCAGGGCATGGCTCAGGCTGCGACCGCGGTGGGAAGCAAGGTGCTTCTCCCTCCTCGATCATTGCAGGCTCTGTAGTCTTGACTGTAGGTGAAGCCATTCGGTTAGAGAAATCCTCACTCTCCAAAATGCTCAGTGGCACTGAGGAAGGGGACAGCGTTTACCCGAAATGCGTCTGGCGTAACACCTTGGATAAATACCCCGCTTTTTATGGATACAAGTGCACTGTGAAGAAAAAGGAATTTTCTCCATTCTATAAGAAAAGATCCCAAGACGTCATCTACCTGCGCCTGAAGTTGTAAGTACGTGATCCTCCCACCGAGCCGGACTTTGGAATCAGTTGTGAGCGACACGTGGGACGCGATCAACATCATAGCCGGGACGCCGGCATACAGCACGGAGCAAAACATTTTTCGCAAGTCCCATCAAGCTACAGGCAAAGCTAAGCCCACATAGTGGGTAAATTTTTGTGAGGCATTATACTAAGTTAATGGAAGGAGAAGCAACGAACTGCACCTAATTATATATTTAGGACTTGTTCTCAGCAACTTAAATCAGATGCAACAGTATCCTGCAGACATAAAAGAGACTGGATACACTCTGTAAAGAGTATCAAGCGCAGAGGAAACATTATATATGTGGAATGCTATTCTTGTTGAATTGATACAGGACACTTAGCAGCATTTGAGCATATCTGCGGATTTTATTATTCAAATATAGGACTGAGTACACCACTATAAGTGGCATATTTTTAAAGATTGGTGTGTGATAATAATACCTATGAAATTATAGGAGAATATTGCCAAATTGAGCAGAGGCTGACCGCGTCATTTATCCTCCCCCTCAAGTTAAACCCAATTCTCAGGATCTAACGGACCTGTACTGGGGAAACCAAAGTGAGGATTTTTGAGCTATCAGCCTCAGCCCAAAACGGTATATCCATTTTTTCTATTGTATTTTATTCTACTGTTTTATTATATTGTTCATTTTATATTGTGATCTATTGCGATTTTATTGTAAGTTTTATTAATACATTTTGTCCTATATTTCCATATATGAGTGCCCATCCATATTTTTAGATATTAACGATAAATAATAAAGGTGAATGTGGCAAAACCAACCTCGCCACTGGGTGCTGGAGAAGCCTCGTTGCCAGCCTCTTGCCCCAGGATTATGGGCCCTCTCATCAGCCTATGCTAAACTTAAACCCCATGGCGATTTGACTGTGTTTGTGGCATCTGAGCGCTGTTCAGATATATTGAGCGCTCAGATCCAAGCCATCTGGGGATAAGTTGAATGTGGGGATTCTGTTCAGTTTGATAGGAGTTATGTATTTTTGTGTAGTTTTGCTTTTGTGAATAGAGGTATTTTCTGTACCTAGTTGGCTTACCACACCTAGTTAAGCTAATTATCTCACACAGCCTAACTCTGTAAAAACTGGTTTTGGGCAGAAAAGCCATGCTTCCTTTGTTCACAAAGGACTTTTAATAACTTTTGAACCCCTGGTCTAATTCGTGCCATTTTTGGATATGTTAAATGTCTATGTTTTATGCAATAGCTGCACAGTTAAATATTCTTCTGTCTTTTATTGTCTTTTGCTACCATGTGGCTAATGAAGTTTTGCCTCTGCCCTTGGAGATAAATTGGATTACTTCCCAATTGTCTCCAGGACAGAAGACATTGTGTAACACTGTGTATTCTCCTGCCTGTGATAATTACATTAACCCATTGTGTAAGGTAATTGTATCACAGGCAGAGGGGAGGATTTTGTGTGGGAGTGTCTGAGTGTATTGTACGTGTTTACTGGTTGTTTTACAAAACCCTGTGGGTGGTACTAATGTGTATATAAGAACAATAAACCCACAGCTCTGGCGGTCCACTGCTTTACCCTCAACACGGAGCTTGGTCTCGTTCTTGGGGAGATTCACTGTATGCTGTTAGAGACTGATTGCTAGGAGTGTAAGCCGCTTGGGTGCGTTTCCTATTCGTCTGCTAGCAGCTATTCGTGAGGTTTGTGACACTTTGCGATCCACAGCGATACTAGGAAATCGCAAATGCGCCATATTTCGCAATCACAGAGACACCAGAGCCTTTACTAAAAATCTTCTCTTTTCACTAAAGGAGTAATTCACAGAGCAGAGGTGCCATTATCACCTCCTTGTGACAAATCTTTCCTGCCCCATGCCAAGTTGAGTAGCCATCAATCTAGTTTTCTTATGACAGAACCTCATAAACCTGGTCTTTCTGCAGCCATAGTGTCTCCAATACCAGCAGGGGTCTCACACCTTTAGCCTGGGCAGTGAGCTTCAGAAGAAAAGGACAGATCCTTATCACACAGCTGGTTGGTACAGGAAGGAAGATGACATGAAAGTCCCCTTCAATCCATAAGCTTCATATTTTTCCCATATTTTCCTTATATTTCATGGGTTATGGAAATGTGAAAGGAACTATCTTTTCAGAGATGGTTTTGGTTCTTCTAACCCACCTTCTAGGAAACCCGCGGGCAAATCAGAGATTCCCGCTCTGAGATATAAAGGTTCTCAGGCACCCTGTATTATCTTTTAGTCGTATTTGTTATCAGATGAGGCGTAAAATAGTACTGATTATCAATATCAACTATATTTCTTGATTGGACTTACGGGATATGGAGAAATGGGCAAAGCAAAGATTCTGCCAGATTTTCTCCCTATGGGGCAAAGGACTGCCCCTGTTCCAATTACACAAGGCTGGACCTGAACGTGTCATAACCACTCTCCGCTTCAGAGTGGGTAAAAACAGTGACACACTCAGGTCCTGCGTCCTTCTTCTACCATCTGACGTCAACTTACATCACGACCGCCCGCTGGACACGGGCACACCCCACCATCTTGGATTATTCTACAAAGACTTTGCCTTTTACTGGACTGTACCACGGTAATTCTGAACTTACAGATATTCTATTCCCTTCCACCTCTTACCTAATTCTATCCAAACCAATCTGTTCAACTGGCAGGTATATTTATCTGTCAGCTTTAATATATATATTTTTGTGTATAGTTTTAGAATAAAAACTAACGATTTCATTGTTCCAGTTTTTGCCCTTGTTACTTGATGAACTGATCTATGCTAAGAACTCTGTCCTCAGAAGACATACTACCAAATTGTTTTATTTTTATAAATTGTTAATTTACTAGCTAGGTTGCAAATAACCGTTTCGTCCCTTTAGGATTAGCTAGCCGGGGTCTCTTCGCCCCGATTCAATACGAAGAGTGGTGGCAGCAAATTAAGTTGATTTCCAGCGTGAAATCAGTAATTTTATTTTTACCGATTGTACATACAATCGTGATTGTATCCTGTCTGGGCCCACCAACCAATCTTAAACGTCTTCTATGCTCACAGTGGATTCGCCTCCAGAAGTCTCTAGTGGAGACCTGTATGGCAACTGTGGCTTAGTACGATGGGATTGGCGGGTGGTTGTCACATTGTTGGCAGCTAGAGGGATAGCAGAACCCAAAACCAGGCAGAAGTCAGCTTTTGGGAGATCAGAGCACAAAGAACTGACAAGTGCAGCTTTTTGAGCAATCATAACAATAGGACAGCGGTTACTTAGTATCCTGTCCTGCGGAACTTCAGTTCCGGGCGCAAAACGGTACACATTGATAGGAATAGATTGGTTTACATTTTCCCCACCTTTTTTTTGCTATATCCTATTCTTTTTCTCTTCTTTTCTGAATGTCTGATTCAGTTCCAAATTACCTAAGTTGGTCTGTCGCCGACTTACAAGCCGTGTGTGAGTCGCAAGGCATTGCCATTCTACACAAAAATCGATCACAGCTGATCAAAGCTTTGACGGAGAGAGACGGCCAAGCGATGGAGGATTCCAATCCCATAAGGGAGGCTTCGCTGCCCCTTCGTTCAACGTCACCCAGCATCGCCAGCTATGGGAGTGCTGATGTTGCCACTTCAGCTCCGGGTGATGCAGATACCCGGGATTACAGCATGTCCACAGCTCCTGCTAACCCTCAGCAAGGAACAAGCAGCTCTGGACTAAACTTCACTGCCTTGGGCCCTATGAGCCAGCAGTTGTTACTGGGCCTGACTGGCGCGGATTTGCGTTTATACCTGGAGATGCAGCTCGAAAGAGAGGAGCGGCAGCAGCAAAGAGAGGAGCAACAGCATCAGTTCCAGCTTCAGATGCAGCAGCAAAGAGAGGAGCAACAGCATCAGTTCCAGCTTCAGATGCAGCAGCAAAGAGAGGAGCAACAGCATCAGTTCCAGCTTCAGAGAGAAGCGCTGCAACACCAGCGTGCACTAGAACTGGCCCAAATGAGACAGGCCGAGCGGTCTTCCTCTCCTAACACTCCTGCTACAGGAGGCATTCCTCTACCCATGGTCCCCAAAGCAAGGTTTCCAGTTATGGAGAAAAACGGGGACATTGATTTATATTTACGCTCGTTTGAGAGAGCGTGCCGCCAGTTCTGCATCCCTGAGGATCAGTGGGCTCTACACCTGACGCCTCAGCTGACTGGTAAAGCGCTGGATGCTTTTGCAGAACTACCCACAGACCAAGATTGCGATTATCAGACTATCAAGGATGCCATAATTGCTAAGTTCCAGTTAACCCCTGAGGTTTACCGGAGAAAGTTCCGTGCCATCCAGAAAGGATCCACAGACTCTTACGCGGATGTGGCTAGCCGCTTATGCACCACATTCCGCCAATGGACTAGAATTCTTGAAGAAAAGACTTATGCTCACCTTGAGGATTTGATGATCCATGACCAACTCCTTGCGATATGCCCTACAGATGTGAGACAGTTTGTGCTGGAGCGCAAGCCCCAGTCTGTGAAAGAAGCTGCTGAGCTGGCAGACATGTTTGTCGCAACCCGGGTACCGGACATTCGCAAACCTGTGATGACGGACATCCGCAGGCCGGTGATATCAGACATCCGCAAACCCCTGGTACCTGACAGCCGCAAAACTCCAGTACCCAACCAGGACAGAGCCATGTCCCAGAACTGGAGAGAAGGCAGGCCCGCTGGCCCTGTGAACCGTGAGACAACCAGGCCCTGGTGTGAGCTGTGTCGCAGGCCCGGTCACACCAAGCAAACCTGTTACGCAGGGAAGCCGGCCCAACCTCCTAGCACCACGACGACGCCAAGCCCTAAGGGGGCCAACGCTTCCACACCTACCTCGTCTGCTGTATTGCTGGTCGGAGGACCCAAGGTGCACTGCGGATCCCAGAATCACCAGCCTGTCACTGTGAACGGCCAGACTGTCATCAGATTCCGTGATACCGGTGCAGATGTCACCTTGGTCCGTTCACATCTTGTTACGGAGAAGGATATCCTTCCAGGAAAGTACCTCGCTCTGACCGGAGTTGGGGGCACTCGCACTCATGTGGCCCAAGCCCAAGTCACCATTGATTGGGGAATGGGACGGCAAAAGCGGGTTGTTGGGGTCCTGGATGATATTCCCGTTGCCACAGTGCTTGGCACTGATTTGGGCACCCTTTTTTCCCATTACGAATACCCTGCAAGCGCGCAGGAGGCCCAAGCAGGACTCCCTGACCAAAACCAGGTACTGTACCGCCCTTTGGGGAAACAGGGAGACGGGGACACTTTGCCTGCTATTTTTACTGTCCCTAACGTACCTAGGGAGGTATCAGATTTAAATGTACAAGCAACCGAATGTCATTTGCCTACTTCTGCACCTGTCATTGTTGATCCGAATGCGTGTGTTAGTGGTAGCAATGGTGATATAAATGATGCTGTACCTGTTCTGGCCATTACACGTTCCATGGCCAGCCGCCTGAACTCAGAACCGACCAAAGGGACCCCCTTGGGCGATTCTGACCCTCAGGCGGATTACAATGCGAGAACGACCTTTTCATGTGATGATGATGATTGTGTCACTGCAATGGTAGACGCTTCCAGTGTCGCCAGTAACCTGGGCTCAGAACCAGCCGTCCCTTCACCCACCTCTGACCCCAGCATTGAAGGTAACTCTCCACAGCTGACTTCATATGTCACTGGTCAGCTGGAGGAGACCGGTGGTGCTGCATTCGTGCAGGCCTTGAAGGGTGACCCTAGTCTGGAGGCCCTTAGGGCCCAAGCCGGCCAGCCTCCAGGTGAGGGCACTCCATATAAAATCTATTGGGAGAAAAACCGACTGTACTGTGAAGCTGTGCAGCCTACAAAAGGTGGCGCAGGTGAGAACACGAGACAGCTGGTAGTCCCTAGGGAATTTCGGGCACAGGTGCTCAAAGCAGCCCACGACATTCCACTTGCAGGACATTTGGGAATCAGAAAGACCCACAAACGTGTTCAGAACCATTTTTACTGGCCCACGATGGGAAACGGACATAAGTAAGTACTGCCGATCGTGTACCACTTGCCAGAGGGTTAAGAAGGCTGGAGGACCCCGCAAAGCTCCTTTGCAGCCACTGCCCGTGATCACAGAGCCCTTCCAGAGAGTGGCAGTGGATATAATTGGTCCCCTTCCCATTCCTAGCAGTTCTGGCAAGCGCTACATCTTAACGGTCGTGGACTATGCCACCCGTTATCCAGAGGCGGTAGCACTGTCTTCCCTTAGGTCGGCCACGGTGGCGGACGCCTTGATCGGGATTTTCTCGCGTGTAGGTTTCCCCGCCGAGATGATCTCTGATCAGGGCTCTTGCTTCATGTCGGAGTTAATGGAAGCCCTCTGTGAGAGGATGCAAATCAAGCACACCACTTCCAGTGCGTATCACCCGCAAACCAACGGCCTTTGCGAACGTTTCAACGGAACGTTAAAGCAAATGATGGCCACGTTCGTGGAATCACAGGTGAAGGACTGGGAGCGGCACCTGCCTCATTTGCTGTTCGCTTACAGAGAAGTGCCACAGGAGTCCACTGGGTTCTCACCCTTTGAACTCCTATATGGACGAGACGTCCGAGGGCCCTTAAAACTGATTCGGGAGACCTGGGAGGGAAAAGGTGACCCCTCAGAAGTCTCTGTGGTTGAATATGTCCTAAAATTTCGGGACAAGATGGAGTCCCTCATGACCATAGTGACGGAAAACCTTGCGAAGGCACAGGCCAAACAGAAGGCTTGGTATGATCAGCATGCCAGAGAGCGGTCATACCAAGCAGGTCAGAAGGTATACGCCCTACTCCCTGTCAGGCAGAACAAATTGCAGGCTGCCTGGGACGGGCCATACACCATTCTGAAACAGGTGAACCCAGTCACTTACCTAGTGAGTCTCGGGGGTAAGCGACAGAAACTGTTCCACGTGAACATGTTAAAAGCACACGAGGAAAGAGAGCAGTATGTATTAGCAGTGTGTAGCCATCTAGAACCCGAAGAGCCAGATCCACTGATAGACTTGCTAGCAGAGCTACGAGACGTGGCAGATGATTGGAACATCAACCCCCACCTCTCGTACCCACAGAAGCTTCAGCTCACCACTCTCCTGAGTGCGCACAGCGCCACATTCTCAGGCATCCCTGGCCAAACCAACCTAGCAGCTCACCGAGTTGAAACAGGGACCCACAAGCCCTTACGGCAGGGCCCCTATCGCACCTCACCCGAAGTGCAGGCTGAGATCAAACGAGAGATTGATGAGATGCTACAGTTAATGGACATCCAGAAATTCTCTAGTCCATGGGCTGCCCCGGTTGTTTTAGTCCCCAAAAAGGACAAGACAACCCGGTTCTGTGTCGACTATCGGAGACTGAATGACATCACCATAACCGATGCGTATCCCATGCCTCGAATTGATGAATTGCTGGATCAGCTGGCGTCCGCCAGCTATCTAACAATCATGGACTTGAGCCGTGGATACTGGCAGATTCCGCTTGCGCCAGAGGCGAGAGCGAAATCCGCATTCATCACCCCTTTTGGCCTCTATGAGTTTACTCGTATGCCCTTTGGGATGAAGAATGCGCAAGCCACATTTCAGCGGGCCATGAATGAACTGTTGGAAGGAATGCAAGGTTATGCCCTAGCATATCTGGACGATATAGCCATATATAGTTCAACCTGGGAAGATCACCTTGACCATCTGTCACAGGTATTGGGAAGACTGTCCGCTGCTAGAGTTGAGCGAACACCTGGATGTTCGGGTTCGAGAAGTTCGGCCGAACTTCCCGGAAATGTTCGGGTTCGCGATCCGAACCCGATCCGAACTTCGTCCCGAACCCGAACCCCATTGAAGTCAATGGGGACCCGAACTTTTGGGCACTAAAAAGGCTGTAAAACAGCCCAGGAAAGAGATAGAGGGCTGCAAAAGGCAGCAACATGTAGGTAAATCCCCTGCAAACAAATGTGGATAGGGAAATGAATTAAAATTAAAATAAAAAAAATAAAAATGAACCAATATCAATTGGACAGAGGTCCCATAGCAGAGAATCTGGCTTCACGTCAGCAGAGAATCAGTCTCTTCATGCCATAGCAAAGAATCTGGCTTCATGTCAGCAGAGAATCAGTCTCTTCATGCCATAGCAGAGAATCTGGCTTCATGTCAGCGCAGAATCAGTCTTCATGTCATAGCAGAGAATCAGGCTTCACGTCACCCACCACTGGAACAGGCCACTGTCACACATTTAGGCCCCGGCACACAGGCAGAGGAGAGAGGTCCCGTAACAGAGAATCTGGCCTGATGTCAGCACAGAATCTGTCTTCATGTCATAGCAGAGAATCAGGCTTCACGTCACCCACCACTGGAACAGGCCACTGTCACACATTTAGGCCCCGGCACCCAGACAGAGGAGAGCGGTCCCGTAACAGAGAATCTGGCCTTATGTCAGCGCAGAATCTGTCTTCATGTCATAGCAGAGAATCAGGCTTCACGTCACCCACCACTGGAACAGGCCACTGTCACACATTTAGGCCCAGGCACCCAGGCAGAGGAGAGAGGTCCCGTAACAGAGAATCTGACCTTATGTCAGCGCAGAATCTGTATTCATGTCATAGCAGAGAATCAGGCTTCACGTCACCCACCACTGGAACAGGCCACTGTCAAACATTTAGGCCCAGGCACCCAGGCAGAGGAGAGCGGTCCCGTAACAGAGAATCTGGCCTTATGTCAGTGCAGAATCTGTATTCATGTCATAGCAGAGAATCAGGCTTCACGTCATCCACCACTGGAACAGGCCACTGTCACACATTTAGGCCCAGGCAACCAGGCAGAGGAGAGAGGTCCCGTAACAGAGAATCTGGCCTTATGTCAGCGCAGAATCTGTATTCATGTCATAGCAGAGAATCAGGCTTCATGTCACCCACCACTGGAACAGGCCACTGTCACACATTTAGGCCCCGGCACCCAGACAGAGGAGAGGTTCATTCAACTTTGGGTTGCCCCGCAATATAATGGTAAAATGAAATTAAAAATAGTATTGAATGAGGAAGTGCCCTGGAGTAGAATAATATATTGTTAAGGGGAGGTAGTTAATATCTAATCTGCACAAGGGATGGACAGGTCCTGTGGGATCCATGCCTGGTTCATTTTTATGAACGTCAGCTTGTCCACATTGGCTGTAGACAGGCGGCTGCGTTTGTCTGTAATGACGCCCCCTGCCGTGCTGAATACACGTTCAGACAAAACGCTGGCCGCCGGGCAGGCCAGCACCTCCAAGGCATAAAAGGCTAGCTCTGGCCACGTGGACAATTTGGAGACCCAGAAGTTGAATTGGGCCGAACCATCAGTCAGTACGTGGAGGGGTGTGCACAGGTACTGTTCCACCATGTTAGTGAAATGTTGCCTCCTGCTAACACGTTCCGTATCAGGTGGTGGTGCAGTTAGCTGTGGCGTGGTGACAAAACTTTTCCACATCTCTGCCATGCTAACCCTGCCCTCAGAGGAGCTGGCCGTGACACAGCTGCGTTGGCGACCTCTTGCTCCTCCTCTGCCTTCGCCTTGGGCTTCCACTGGTTCCCCTGTGACATTTGGGAATGCTCTCAGTAGCGCGTCTACCAACGTGCGCTTGTACTCGCGCATCTTCCTATCACGCTCCAGTGTAGGAAGTAAGGTGGGCACATTGTCTTTGTACCGGGGATCCAGCAGGGTGGCAACCCAGTAGTCCGCACACGTTAAAATGTGGGCAACTCTGCTGTCGTTGCGCAGGCACTGCAGCATGTAGTCGCTCATGTGTGCCAGGCTGCCCAGAGATAAGGACAAGCTGTCCTCTGTGGGAGGCGTATCGTCATCGTCCTGTGTTTCCCCCCAGCCACGCACCAGTGATGGGCCCGAGCTGCTTTGGGTGCCACCCCGCTGTGAACATGCTTCATCCTCATCCTCCTCCACCTCCTCCACCTCCTCCTCATCCTCGTCCTCCTCGTCCTCCAGTAGTGGGCCCTGTCTGGCCACATTTGTACCTGGCCTCTGCTGTTGTTAAAAACCTCCCTCTGAGTCACTTTGAAGAGACTGGCCTGAAAGTGCTAAAAATGACCCCTCTTCCTCCTCTTCCTCCTGGGCCACCTCCTCTTCCATCATCGCCCTAAGTGTTTACTCAAGGAGACATAGAAGTGGTATTGTAACGCTGATAACGGCGTCATCGCCACTGGCCATGTTGGTGGAGTACTCGAAACAGCGCAACAGGGCACACAGGTCTCGCATGGAGGCCCAGTCATTGGTGGTGAAGTGGGTCTGATCCGCAGTGCGACTGACCCGTGCGTGCTGCAGCTGAAACTCCACTATGGCCTGCTGCTGCTCGCACAGTCTGTCCAGCATATGCAAGGTGGAGTTCCACCTGGTGGATACGTCGCATATGAGGCGGTGAGCGGGAAGGCCGAAGTTACGCTGTAGCGCAGACAGGCGAGCAGCGGCAGGGTGTGAACGCCGGAAGCGCGAACAGACGGCCCACACTTTATGCAGCAGCTCTGACATGTCGGGGTAGTTGCGAATGAACTTCTGCACCACCAAATTCAGCACATGCGCCAGGCAAGGGATGTGCGTCAAACCGGCTAGTCCCAGAGCTGCAACGAGATTTCGCCCATTATCGCACACCACCAGGCTGGGCTTGAGGCTCACCGGCAGCAACCACTCGTCGGTCTGTTGTTCTATACCCCGCCACAACTCATGTGCGGTGTGGGGCCTGTCCCCCAAACATATGAGTTTCAGAATGGCCTGCTGACGTTTACCCGGTGCTGTGCTGAAGTTGGTGGTGAAGGTGTGTGGCTGACTGGATGAGCAGGTGGAAGAAGAGGAGGAGGAAGCTGAGTAGGAGGAGGAGGAGACAGGAGGCAAAGAATGTTGCCCTGCAATCCTTGGCGGCGGAAGGACGTGCGCCAAACAGCTCTCCGCCTGGGGCCCAGCCGCCACTACATTTACCCAGTGTGCAGTTAGGGAGATATAGCGTCCCTGGCCGTGCTTACTGGTCCACGTATCTGTGGTTAGGTGGACCTTGCCACAGATGGCGTTGCGCAGTGCACACTTGATTTTATCGGACACTTGTTTGTGCAGGGAAGGCACGGCTCTCTTGGAGAAGTAGTGGCGGCTGGGAACAACATACTGTGGGACAGCAAGTGACATGAGCTGTTTGAAGCTGTGTGTGTCCACCAGCCTAAATGACACCATTTCATGGGCCAGTAGTTTAGAAATGCTGCCATTCAGGGCCAGGGATCGAGGGTGGCTAGGTGGGAATTTACGCTTTCTCTCAAATGTTTGTGAGATGGAGAGCTGAACGCTGCCGTGTGACATGGTTGAGATGCTTGGTGACGCAGGTGGTGGTGTTGGTGGTACATCCCATGTTTGCTGGGCGGCAGGTGCCAACGTTCCTCCAGAGGCGGAGGAAGAGGCCGAGGCGGCTGCAGCAGCAGAAGAGGCCGAGGCAGCAGCAGCAGAAGAGGTAGCAGGGGGAGCCTGAGTGACTTCTTTGTTTTTAAGGTGTTTACTCCACTGCAGTTCATGCTTTGCATGCAGGTGCCTGGTCATGCAGGTTGTGCTAAGGTTCAGAACTTTAATGCCTCGCTTCAGGCTCTGATGGCACAGCATGCAAACCACTCGGGTCTTGTCGTCAGCACATTGTTTGAAGAAGTGCCATGCCAGGGAACTCCTTGAAGCTGCCTTTGGGGTGCTCGGTCCCAGATGGCGGCGGTCAGTAGCAGGCGGAGTCTCTTGGCGGCGGGTGTTCTGATTTTGCCCACTGCTCCCTCTTTTGCTACGCTGTTGGCTCGGTCCCACCACTGCCTCTTCCTCCGAACTGTGAAAGTCAGTGGCACGACCTTCATTCCATGTGGGGTCTAGGACCTCATCGTCCCCTGCATCGTCTTCCACCCAGTCTTGATCCCTGACCTCCTGTTCAGTCTGCACACTGCAGAAAGACGCAGCAGTTGGCACCTGTGTTTCGTCATCATCAGAGACGTGCTGAGGTGGTATTCCCATGTCCTCATCATCAGGAAAAATAAGTGGTTGTGCGTTAGTGCATTCTATCTCTTCCACCCCTGGGGAAGGGCTAGGGGGATGCCCTTTGGAAACCCTGGCAGCAGAGTATTCAAACAGCATAAGAGACTGCTGCATAACTTGAGGCTCAGACAGTTTTCCTGATATGCATGGGGGTGATGTGACAGACCGATCGGCTTGGTTTTCATGCGCCATCTGTGCGCTTTCTGCAGAAGACTGGATGGGGGATAATGTGAACGTGCTGGATCCTGCTCAGGCCTTACCATCCTTAGAAAGGCATTGGGCCCCACCAAATATCGCTGTAAATTCTGCTGGCTACTGGGACCTGAGGTAGTTGGTTCACTAGGACGTGTGGCTGTGGCAGAACGGCCACGTCCTCTCCCAGCACCAGAGGGTCCACTAACACCACCACGACCATGTCCACGTCCGCGTCCCTATTAGATGTTTTCCTCATTGTTCCCGTTCACCACAATTTTGAGAATGGCAAATTTGGGAATGGTTGCTTTTACGGTCACTACAAATAACTTGACCAGCTAAAACAGTACAGATTTGGTTAAATAGAGATGTGAGGCCTGTTTTTTTTTGCGCTGTGTGACAGGTATAGGTTTAATCACAGAATCAGATTTCTATCAGCACGCTAGCGTGTGTCTTAGGTTTTTCTGAATGACACTATCACTAGCTTCAATGTAAGATATTCTTTTTGGGATAGATTTCAAGTAGGCCTCAAACACCAGAAACTAGTTATTTTGAGAATGGCAAATTTGGGAATGGTTTTTCAACCCAGAAAAAAAAGTGTGCTTTTACGGTCACTACAAATTACTTGACCAGCTAAAACAGTACAGATTTGGTTAAATAGAGATGTGAGGCCTGTTTTTTTTTGCGCTGTTTGACAGGTATAGGTTTAATCACAGAATCAGACTTCTATCAGCACGCTAGCGTGTGTCTTAGGTTTTTATGAATGACACTATCACTAGCTTCAATGTAAGATATTCTTTTTGGGATAGATTTCAAGTAGGCCTCAAATACCAGAAACTAGTTATTTTGAGAATGGCAAATTTGGGAATGGTTTTTCAACCCAGAAAAAAAAGTGTGCTTTTACGGTCACTACAAATTACTTGACCAGCTAAAACAGTACAGATTTGGTTAAATAGAGATGTGAGGCCTGTTTTTTTTTGCGCTGTGTGACAGGTATAGGTTTAATCACAGAATCAGACTTTTATCTGCACGCTAGCGTGTGTCTTAGGTTTTTCTGAATGACACTATCACTAGCTTCAATGTAAGATATTCTTTTTGGGATAGCTTTTCAAGTAGGCCTCAAATACCAGAAACTAGTTATTTTGAGAATGGCAAATTTGGGAATGGTTTTTCAACCCAGAAAAAAAAGTGTGCTTTTACGGTCACTACAAATAACTTGACCAGCTAAAACAGTACAGATTTGGTTAAATAGAGATGTGAGGCCTGTTTTTTTTTGCGCTGTGTGACAGGTATAGGTTTAATAACAGAATCAGATTTCTATCAGCACGCTAGCGTGTGTCTTAGGTATTTCTGAATGACACTATCACTAGCTTCAATGTAAGATATTCTTTTTGGGATAGATTTCAAGTAGGCCTCAAATACCAGAAACTAGTTATTTTGAGAATGGCAAATTTGGGAATGGTTTTTCAACCCAGAAAAAAAAGTGTGCTTTTACGGTCACTACAAATAACTTGACCAGCTAAAACAGTACAGATTTGGTTAAATAGAGATGTGAGGCCTGTTTTTTTTTTTTGCGCTGTGTGACAGGTATAGGTTTAATCACAGAATCAGATTTCTATCAGCACGCTAGCGTGTGTCTCAGGTTTTTCTGAATGACACTATCAGTACCTTCAATGTAAAATATTCTTTTTGGGATAGATTTCAAGTAGGCCTCAAATACCAGAAACTAGTTATTTTGAGAATGGCAAATTTGGGAATGGTTTTTCAACCCAGAAAAAAAAGTGTGCTTTTACGGTCACTACAAATAACTTGACCAGCTAAAACAGTACAGATTTGGTTAAATAGAGATGTGAGGCCTGTTTTTTTTTGCGCTGTGTGACAGGTATAGGTTTAATCACAGAATCAGATTTCTATCAGCACGCTAGCGTGTGTCTTAGGTTTTTCTGAATGACACTATCACTAGCTTCAATGTAAGATATTCTTTTTGGGATAGATTTCAAGTAGGTCTCAAATACCAGAAACTAGTTATTTTGAGAATGGCGAATTTGGGAATTGTTTTTCAACCCAGAAAAAAAAGTGTGCTTTTACGGTCACTACAAATAACTTGACCAGCTAAAACAGTACAGATTTGGTTAAATAGAGATGTGAGGCCTGTTTTTTTTTGCGCTGTGTGACAGGTATAGGTTTAATCACAGAATCAGATTTCTATCAGCACGCTAGCGTGTGTCTTAGGTTTTTCTGAATGACACTATCACTAGCTTCAATGTAAGATATTCTTTTTGGGATAGATTTCAAGTAGGCCTCAAATACCAGAAACTAGTTATTTTGAGAATGGCAAATTTGGGAATGGTTTTTCAACCCAGAAAAAAAAGTGTGCTTTTACGGTCACTACAAATAACTTGACCAGCTAAAACAGTACAGATTTGGTTAAATAGAGATGTGAGGCCTGTTTTTTTTTTTGCGCTGTGTGACAGGTATAGGTTTAATCACAGAATCAGATTTCTATCAGCACGCTGGCGTGTGTCTCAGGTTTTTCTGAATGACACTATCAGTACCTTCAATGTAAGATATTCTTTTTGGGATAGATTTCAAGTAGGCCTCAAATACCAGAAACTAGTTATTTTGAGAATGGCAAATTTGGAAATGGTTTTTCAACCCAGAAAAAAAAGTGTGCTTTTACGGTCACTACAAATAACTTGACCAGCTAAAACAGTACAGATTTGGTTGAATAGAAATGTCAGGTCTATTTTTTAGGCGCTGGGTGACAGGCTCAACTTGCCCCTGATGTAATATATGGCCAAAAAATAACCACACTGTTGATGGTTAAATGCACCTGGGTGACACAGGCTCAGCCTGCACCAGATGTAGTATATGGCCAAAAAATAATCAGACTGTCGATGGTTAAATGTACTTCGGTGACACAGGCTCAGCCTGCAGCTGATGTAGTATATGTCCAAAAAATAACCAGACTGTTGATGGTTAAATGCACTTCGGTGACAGAGGCTCAGCCTGCAGCTGATGTAGGATATAGCACAAAATAACCACACTATCAATGGTTAAATACACTTGGTGATAGCTTGTGCTGGCGCACCACAAGTCACAAAATGGCCGCCGATCACCCCAGAAAAAAAGTGATCTAAAAACGCTCTGGGCAGCCTCTAAAAAGTGAGCAAGTCAAAAATAGCACTTCAATGATCCACAACTGCAGATCGATCACAGAATGAAGTCTTTTGGAGGAGTTAATCTGCCTAATCTCGCCCTAACGTCGCAGCTGCAACCTCTCCCTATACTGATCATAGCAGAGTGACGTGCGGCGCTACGTGACTCCAGCTTAAATAGAGGCTGGGTCACATGCTGCACTGGCCAATCACAGCCATGCCAATAGTAGGCATGGCTGTGATGGCCTCTTGGGGCAAGTAGTATGACGCTTGTTGATTGGCTGCTTTGCAGCCTTTCAAAAAGCGCCAAGAAAGCGCCGAACACCGAACCCGAACCCGGACTTTTACGAAAATGTTCGGGTTCGGGTCCGTGTCACGGACACCCCAAAATTCGGTACGAACCCAAACTATACAGTTCGGGTTCGCTCATCCCTATCCGCTGCCAATCTGACCGTTAAGCCCAACAAATGTCAGATTGCCATGACAGAGGTTCAGTACTTAGGACACAGAGTAGGCAGCCAGACCCTGAAACCTCGGATACGGAAGGTCGATGCCATTGTAGCATGGCCACGGCCTAACACCAAAAAACAAATACAGGCATTTCTGGGAACGGCAGGGTACTATAGGAAGTTTGTTCCATCCTATAGTACTCTGGCTAAACCACTGACCAATGCAACGGGCAAAAAACAACCCAACACGGTCACATGGAACTCGGAACTAGAACAGGCATTTCGGGCCCTGAAGGAAGCACTAGCTAGCGCTCCTGTCCTTCAAGCTCCCGACTTCTCTCGTCAGTTCCTAGTACAAACTGACGCATCAGACCACGGTCTGGGAGCCGTCCTTAGTCAGGTGGACGCAACCGGGAATGAGCACCCTGTCCTCTACCTGAGCCGAAAACTACTTCCGCGGGAAACCGCATACTGCACCACTGAGAAAGAGTGCCTAGCGATCGTATGAGCCCTACAGAAATTACAGTTGTACCTATATGGACGATCCTTCATGGTCATCACAGATCACAACCCTCTCAGCTGGCTAAAACGTATTTCTGGTACCAACGGAAAACTTCTCCGCTGGAGCTTAGCGCTCCAACAGTACGATTTCACGATTCAGCACAAACCGGGAAGTCGCCATCAGAATGCTGACGGACTTTCCCACTGTAACGAGCTCAAATAGGGAGCTGGGATTGCTTCAGTCCCAGTCTTGCTGACCACTCCTTCCCCAATCTTCCAAAGGGGGGAGGTGTGACGCTTTGCGATCCACAGCGATACTATGAAATCGCAAATGCGCCATATTTCGCAATCACAGAGACACCAGAGCCTTTACTAAAAATCTTCTCTTTTCACTAAAGGAGTAATTCACAGAGCAGAGGTGCCATTATCACCTCCTTGTGACAAATCTTTCCTGCCCCATGCCAAGTTGAGTAGCCATCAATCTAGTTCTCTTATGACAGAACCTCATAAACCTGGTCTTTCTGCAGCCATAGTGTCTCCAATACCAGCAGGGGTCTCACACCTTTAGCCTGGGCAGCGAGCTTCAGAAGAAAAGGACAGATCCTTATCACACAGCTGGTTGGTACAGGAAGGAAGATGACCTGAAAGTCCCCTTCAATCCATAAGCTTCATATTTTTCCCATATTTTCCTAATATTTCATGGGTTATGGAAATGTGAAAGGAACCATCTTTTCAGAGATGGTTTTGGTTCTTCTAACCCACCTTCTAGGAAACCCGCGGGCAAATCAGAGATTCCCGCTCTGAGATATAAAGGTTCTCAGGCACCCTGTATTATCTTTTAGTCGTATTTGTTATCAGATGAGGCGTAAAATAGTACTGATTATCAATATCAACTATATTTCTTGATTGGACTTACGGGATATGGAGAAATGGGCAAAGCAAAGATTCTGCCAGATTTTCTCCCTATGGGGCAAAGGACTGCCCCTGTTCCAATTACACAAGGCTGGACCTGAACGTGTCATAACCACTCCCCGCTTCAGAGTGGGTAAAAACAGTGACACACTCAGGTCCTGCGTCCTTCTTCTACCATCTGACGTCGACTTACATCACGACCGCCCGCTGGACACGGGCACACCCCACCATCTTGGATTATTCTACAAAGACTTTGCCTTTTACTGGACTGTACCACGGTAATTCTGAACTTACAGACATTCTATTCCCTTCCACCTCTTACCTATTTCTATCCAAACCAATCTGTTCAACTGGCAGGTATATTTATCTGTCAGCTTTAATATATATATTTTTGTGTATAGTTTTAGAATAAAAACTAACGATTTCATCGTTCCAGTTTTTGCCCTTGTTACTTGATGAACTGATCTATGCTAAGAACTCTGTCCTCAGAAGACATACTACCAAATTGTTTTAATAAATTGTTAATTTACTAGCTAGGTTGCAAATAACCGTTTCGTCCCTTTAGGATTAGCTAGCCGGGGTCTCTTCGCCCCGATTCAATACGAAGAGTGGTGGCAGCAAATGAAGTTGATTTCCAGCGTGAAATCAGTAATTTTATTTTTACCGATTGTACGTACAATCGTGATTGTATCCTGTCTGGGCCCACCAACCAATCTTAAACGTCTTCTATGCTCACAGTGGATTCGCCTCCAGAAGTCTCTAGTGGAGACCTGTATGGCAACTGTGGCTTAGTACGATGGGATTGGCGGGTGGTTGTCACAAGGTTCCGTTCGGGAGTTTGGAGCATTCCCTTGTATGCCGTTACAGTGAAGTTTTAACAATAAATGTGAGGGAGGAAAAAGCGTAATTCAGCTGTTGAAATACAGCTTAAGCTATAATTGGAATCCCCAAACGCTGCTCCTCCACAATAGGGTTCCTGTGAATATATAGTTTGCAAGGCACATTGTTCTACACCACTATAAAGGCTCTCTGTAGCCAGGAAATAGCCGTTTTTTTAATACAATTCAATGCAAATAAATTCAAGTTGAACCAATTTTTTATTTTTTTATTTGGCGAATCGAATTTTTGAAAAATTTGCTCATCTCTAATTATATTGTTTAAAGAATTTATGCCATTTCAACCTCAACCATAGATGGATATCTGTTATCCATACTAAAAGATTCTTAAACTGGTACAAAGGATAATGCTTTCTGTACTAGCTCAACTGAGATAAGGATGTGATCTGGAAGATAGGTTAATAATCTGAGACTTACTGTGTCTGCTGGATGCTCCCCTGTGTTCCTTCCCACAGTTTCTCATGCCGTTGATATGATGCTAACCTCTTTTCAAAAACGGTTAAGATAATAAGAATGGTTGTGCATTTCCACCACCCACTTTCCTATTATATTCAACAATTGGAAAAAGTTTCACGGACACATACTATATTGAATGTACACATCAAGAGCATTAACAGTCTATTAGGTACTATTAAGTATTTTAGTGTATTACAGTGTAATAATGGATTCATATTTACAGTATAGTGATAACTAGTTTTGAGCGAAGTGAAGCATTCCAAGTGGAATTTGGTCCAAAGTTTAGGAAAACTTCGATTTGCAACAAATCTGAATTTCCTCACACTTTGTTTGTGGCTGCAAGTGTTACAAAGTGAACATAAGAAGCCTGGGAACGCAAGATTACCCATAATGCCATGCAAAAAGCCAATCCGCAGGTAGCCATCCCCAGTAATGTCACAGCCCATAAAACCCTCATAACTTGTGGTCTCCAACATTGTCCTATGAGCTGAGCATAGGGAGAGACGAGACAAGCGTTTATGCGCTAGGGACAGTACTATTTTTAAAAAGAATATTGGAGAGGGAGAGTGCAGGAAGAGTGTATCGCAGTGTGCATCACATTTTAGTGCATCACATTTTAGTGCACCGACATTCAGAGTTAAACCTGTATTTTAGTGATATAGTTAGTGTGCCTCAAAATTAAAGGCAGGTGTAATACATCACTGCCTGTATCACATTCTAGTACACAACATCACCGTGTGCATCACGTTCTAGTGCACCGATATTGAGTTAATCTGTTATTTTAGTGATACAGTTACTGTACATCAGTATTAAAGGAAGGTGTAATAAAATTGTCACTGTTGCTGCCACTGCTGCTGCTACCACCCTCCCCACTCTGTCATGGGGGCCACTACTGTAACTGCTACTGCCACTGCTGATGCCACCCTCTCCGCTCTGTCATGGGGCCACTATTGTCACTGTTACTGCCACTGCTGCTGCTGCCAACCTCCCCACTCTGTCATGGGGCCGCTGCTAAAATATTGGTGAACTGCACAGTTATGTACATTGCGATAAATTGTAACAGAGTCTGTAGTTGAGCAGTCTTCTGCACTCTCCCTACACCCTCCCTGCAATTTAACTTCCAAGCCTTCACACTGAGATTGTGCCACCAGATTGGCCTGGGTATACCTGATTTATTGCGATTCGTGACAATTAATTGGGAACCAATCAAATTTCTTGTCGCACTTTGGTAAACTTCACTCATCTCTAGAGATAACCTACACCCAGTTACTCGAACTGTAATATCTGGGCATTGTATTCCCAACATCCTATATAGATAAGTTAGTTATCCTTTGCTCTCATCTAGTGGTCCATAAATATATCTTGTTTAGCATTGCCCAAGGTGGTCCTAAAACACAAATCTTATTGAAAATTGTTAGGAATGTACATGGCCCACCCTTAGATGTAAAAGGTCTTCAATAATAATGGAGGTCTTAGTCCAGGGGAATTTATCAGTATTATGCCTATGATAGCAGAAGGTGTATATCTGAAAGAGAATGTAGCGTATGTTTGTCATAAGTTAGTCATATGAAAATTACTAACATATGTTGAACTCCTCTCCTTTATGTTTTTGCCTGATGACATTACCATATCCAGATGTTTCATAGTTTAAATTTCAAACTCAAAAGTAAATGTTAAAACAAATCTAATTCTATTCATTTTGGCAGGAATAATAATAAATATTAATATACTTCAATATGGAAACAAATGCAAAACATTTCAAATGGTTCACAAATTATAGAGTGTAGAAAGAAAATAGAACCAAAAAACACCAACAACTTTGTGCTGCATTCTGCTAGAAATAACCTTAGTTAGGCCTCATGCACACGAACATTGTTTGGGTCCGCATCCGAGCTACAAAAATCGCTTTTACTTCAATGGGATTCAAAAGATCTGTACCTCCATTTTACAACCAAGAAAGAAAAAAAAACAACATGTCCTATTTTTGTCCATATTACGGATGAGGATAGAATTGGTCTATTGAGGGCCAGACCTTACGGTTCGCAAAATGAGGAATGTACACGGCCTTATTGTTGTAGTGATGTATTCTGTATATCAATATCTCAGCAAGTATCTTCTGTTTGGTTTCTTAGATTTCCAATTTTCAGTCCCCATCTAACAGAATGCATTTTTGTACATGGACCAAGAGAGGAGGAAATTTGTATGCTTGTCATAAATCAGAATTTAATAAAAATTTGCATTGGTACTTTTATTAATATTATTTTTAATGAAAATAGAGAACCAGAATATTCTTACATTTAATACTTAAAAATTAGCCCAAAGGTCTGTATCAAGGACAATGCTCCAGCCCAATAGTAAAAGTCAGCCCTATAGTCGCTATTGTCTTCTTGTATTATACGCTTCAACCACTGAAGACCAATGGTATGTAAAAATAATATTTCTACCACAAAGAGGAGAGAAGTCAAGGTACATTGATCAAGTAATTGCTATGGTCTTTAGCAAAGAACTAAATATCATTTTTACGAACCATACAGTTAATTATTCACAGTTTTAACACAGCTTATTTACAAAAGACTAGTGTTTCATATGCCAGTGAAAAGCCTGCTGAAGGAAAAGCCGACCAATTTAGTAGAATTTTAATAAAAAGTGGATGTCTCATATTCGATTTGTCACTACTGCTGTCTCTGCCCCATAAACTGAAATCTAAGCTAGCTATGAGCAGGAGTAGATTTCAGTTATAATTTAGTTTTCTGATGTAAATTTTTGTAACTGTGCTGCCCCCTTCAGTCAAACTCCACTTCAGTTGAGCTCTTTAAAATGTATAAAAGTCAAAACAGAAAAGCCCATATTTACTGATCCTACAAATGAGGTAAACTTAGGCTGTCTAGACCTGCGCAAGATCTATAACAGGGGCTCAGGCTGGATGATAAATATGGTGCAGGGCTAGATAATTTGTCTCTGTACCAACTATTTTGGGGAAAAATGGTGCTTCTTAGGGCTTATGCACATGACTGTTGTTGTTTTGCCGTCCACAAATTGCAGATCCTTAAAACACGGATATTGGCCTTGTGCATTCCGTATTTTGCGGAACAGAACAGCTGGCCCCTAATTGAACAATTCTATCCTTGTCAGTAATGTGGACAATAATAGGACATTTTCTATTTAATTTGCGGAATGGACATACAGACATACAGAAACGGAATGCATAACGGAGTCATTTCCATTTTTTTGCAGCCCTATTGAAGTGAATTGTTCCGCATACGGGCCACAAAAAAAAACCAGAACAGAATTTTTTTTATTTATGTGCATGAGCCTTTAGGCCACTCCTATTTCACAAAAAGTTCCACTATTTTCTGTCAAGCCACACCCTTTGTTGAGCAAGTTGGAAAAAGTGTAGCAACCCTAGTTGTACCAAATTGTGCCAAAAGATTCTAAGCAGAGACCTTTTAGTAAATCTAGGCCAAAGTATATTTGTTACAGTTCCACTGTTAAAGATCAAGATGGAACAGTGGAAATGTGGAACACACTGTGCCAAGTAACCAGATTGACATTGGGGCAAACCCTAAGGGCATTATTTTGGCACCGTTAAACTCCTATACAGGAATGTGCACTTTGCTGCGGGTTAGCGACCAGACCGCTACCTCCTGGGATGGTCCTGGTATATTTTGCAGCTCACACTTGGACTCAGGAACTCTGATTCAAGCACCTAGAACTAGAGCTGAACACCAGACTGGAAGACAAATCTTGAACAGAACTAAACTGAGACCAAATGAGCAGGGTAACACAGACAAAATATGGAAGGAACATACTGTATGTATAGCTGAGCCTATTAGTCCAAAACACATGCAGTTGCACACAACAGAAAGAGGCCATAACCCCTACAAGGCACACAGAACACACAAGCAAGAGGCTTTTAAACCCTGCCTTACTGAACAGAGAGGATATTCAACCACAATGGTCATGTTCATACCACAAGTATCTGTCGCCAGTACACACGAGACACAGGTGGAAGTGCACTGCCATACCGACATATGGCCCTAGATACACCCAAAAGTATATGTCAACCAGCCCACGTGGTATACATTGGAACACCCACAAATATCCATGACAAGTACGCATAACATGGCAAACAGTCCACACTGCATACAATGTAAGACTGAGAACAGACATTGTTACAATGTAATAAAAACACTTTGGGGGGTCATTTATTATCTAGAAATACACCTATATTAGGCCTATTTCTGGAGCAGATTGCATTGCAACTGCTAGTTGCACCGCAATCTGCGACTTTTTCCCCGCTCACGCCAAGTCTTAAAAAGTGAGCGTGGTTGTGGCGTAGGTGGGGAAGGGTACATACCGGCCCATCTCGGTGCCTCCACATAACTCCGGCAGATCCACCGCCAGGTATAGGGGTGATGACCCCCTTTGTTATGTAAAGGAAAGCACATTGTATAATGTGTAATGTGTTGCATCTTCTAGTTTTAGTGAGTTTGTTAGATTAGCGAGATTTTGTCCAAATTGCACACAGGAATAGTAAGGTCAAAGGATGAGTTGTGATCAACATCCATTCAGATTCCAGTTTCTTTTTTCCATAAAGCCCTTTGTAAATGAAAGCTGTAATGTTATTGGTTCACATGAAAAACTTTATACTTAGGGTTGATATAAAATAAAATTTGTAATGAATCAATGTGTGACTGTGATGTTTTCCATACAGCACTGAATTAAAATCACCTGGAACAGAATAAACCCAGATAACCAGTCGTAACTTCAACTTGATTTTACTGTAAGAATAGAGACTGTCAGTGGTAAAACTGATAGCATACATTATCACCATTATGTCCTTTTAACCCATTGAAGCATCCTGATGTAATAGTATATCAAGATATCTTGATCAAGTATATATTTTTCTAAGACGGAATGCAAAAGAATATGGCCATTTAGGGGTAAAAAAAACAACAAAAAAAACTCATCATTCTATCTTCTTTCATTTTCAACCATACAGGTTCTATTGTTTCGACATTAAGAAACATTTTAGAAAGACATCTGCCTTCTCTGTCCATTAAATGGTTCTGGTGTGAAAAACAATCCACAAAATTATAGGAAGATTTTTCCTTACTTTATTCTTTTGCACTTCTCCATTTCTTGGTAGCTTCAAAAAACACGTCAAAAATATTTTGTGATGACAGCTAGTAATGAGCTATAACCATATAAACCTGACAGAGGTAAATACATGAGGAAGCATTATTTGCAGTACATGTAATAATCTCTACTAAAACAGTAATCCAGTGCATGGAGAAGGTTGTAAAACTGTCTTGCTTTTGGTTACAATACCAAAGTCAGGGCATGATTCCATAATATCAGTCAATATGTATACACTGTCAAATGCATATTAAATCACTGCCAACTACAATATTTATCACACCATTAATGCTGATGGTGGTGTACTGTATTTCTCTAAACCACAAAGTCAAAAGGCCAAAAGTGTAATAAGAGTAACATGCAGCAAGCACAAAACATAATACTACTGTGATCTAATCATCAACCACATCAGACATCATTACGTTCATAAAGTTTGCAATTACTATTGCAAATCATTTATTTATTTTTTCTTTAGAAATAATTAGACATTGTGCCCCTGCTTCTTTGATATCTTCATAGTATGAGAGAAAAATACCTGTACAAAAAGTTTAAAAAATATAAATTCCAGACAACACACATATATAGGATTTTCATAACCCTATCCATATGTGGTGGGGAAAAAAACTAAGCAGATATCATGGCATAATGACCATGCTCTATTTGTTGGAGAATCTTCATGGATTTTCACAGCAGATAGAAAATAGAGATCTAAGGTTTTAGGGTGAATGGGATTTTGACGTGCTCCCTACTGCCTAATGCATAGCTTAGCAGGGAGGTTACTATGACAGCCCTGGGACGCCTTATCAGGCCCCAGGCTGCCATGGTAACCAATAGGAGCCCTGCAATTTCACTGCATGGGAGTCCCTCTGCCTTATCTCACAGATGCCATAATATCTTTTGAACTTGGCATCTGAGGTGTCAAATAAAGGGGTTCAGCGTGAACGCCTTCCCCGTCATTGTGGCCAGGTGCCTGCTATATTATACAGCTGGCACCCACAGCACATGGAGTATGGAGCGGCTCACCACAGCAGCCCACTTCATACAAGCCCTCCACCATTATTACATACATATACGTGATAATACATGTTGGTTTTAAAGAAGACCTGTAAGTTCGGGTACCTAGACCCGAACCTGGACTTTTTCACTGAAGTTCGGGTTTGGTGTTAGGGTGATTTTATTATTTTCCATTATAACATGGTTATAATGGAAAATAATAGCATTCTTAAAACAGAATGCTAAATAAAATGTCTATTGAGGGGTTAAAAATAATAAAAAATAACTCACCTCATCCACTTGATCGCGCAGCCGGTATCTTCTTTTCTTCGGGACCTGCAAAAGGACCTGCGGTGATGTCACCGCACTCACCAAGTGGTGAGCGTGGTGACGTCACCGCAGGTCCTTCTGAATGAAGATAGAAGGATAGAAGGAATGGCAATAAACAAACCTCATATAATAAACCAAAATTCCCAGGAACGACTTTACTTGCATAGTGGTGATCGGTCGGGGCCAATTCCGAATCGCCTCTATTTTATTCACTTGGGGTTTGATAACTCCACGTCCAATGACGTACCCCAGGTACTTAGTCTCCTCTAACCCTATCGCGCAATTCTTTGGGTTAGCAGTCAGTCCAGCCTTCCTAAGGGAGTCCACTACAGCCTGCACTTTGGGTAGATGACTTTCCCAGTCGGTACTGTGGATGACGATATTGTCCAGGTAAGCTGATGCGTACCGACGATGTGGATGAAGTACAATGTCCATGAGTCGTTGGAACATGGTGGGGGCACCATGCAGACCAAAGGGTAACACTTTATACTAATACAGCCCCTCAGGGGTGACAAAGGCAGTTTTCTCTTTTGCAGTCTCCGTTAAGGGCACCTGCCAGTAGCCCTTTGTGAGGTCGAAAACAGAAAAATATCGGGCTTGTCCTAAACTCTCGATAAGCTCATCTACCCGGGGCATGGGATACGCATTGAACTTGGAGATTTCGTTTAGTTTTCGAAAATCATTACAGAACCGTAACGTCCCATCCGGCTTTGGTATTAAGACTATTGGACTGGCCAATTTACTTTTGGACTCCTCAATGACGTCTATCAAAGTCATCACATTGTAACAGCAGCTGGTTTGTTTCCTGCTGCTGCCTATTGGCCTCCCGCTGTTGTACGTTAGCCTCCACGAGGGCTTTCACAACAGCTTCCATTTTTCCGAGGGACACAGGTTTTAATCTCGCTGGCTTGATGTAGGACATACAACCATGCCCGTAAAAACAAATATTTCGGCCTTCACTCCAGCCTCACTGCGATGCATGCATCCTCCACCAATTGTGGGGATTTGCTCTAGTAGACAGGACAAGCGGACGCAGTATAGAGGCAGAGACCAGTTTGTAAAACCTAAGTGTTTTATTCACACTTATGGCAACAAAACAGTACGACAGACCATTTGCAGTTTTGATGTTCGTTCCCACCTAGACAGTTCATACAGCAACACAGTCACCTGTTATACTAGGTGCTAGTTCACACCCAATCGGCGTTGCTCAGGACAAAGCAGACCTCCCAAACTCAGGCCTTTAGATTAGCACATGGCTCAGATCCCAATCTAGCGATTGTCCGAGCTCCTCTGTCAGAGAGAGGTAATCACACCCAGCTGACACTGCCGGCTGGGTTTTTTATAGGCCAGTCAAGACCCAGCCTGGAATGTGGGGAGTAGTCATCCATCCAGCACTTTGACTACTCCCAGTAAGAGCCGTCCCGGATCAGCTATACAGCTATATTAAATAGCTAGGTGTCAAACAGCAACTGCTGATGACACATGAAAACTGGCTCTTACTCCACCGAGGCTAGGAACCTTGGTGACACATACCTTCCATCAACGACGGACCCTTGCGCCTTTCTACACTTGTTATAACGGAAAATAATAAAGTGAAGTTCGCGTCCCCATCGACCTAAATGTGGTCCTGGTTCGGGGTGAAGTTCGGGTGAAGTTCGGGTCCCGAACTCGAACTTTTACCTGAAGTTCAGCCGAACCCGAACTTCCACGGGTTCGCTCAACCCTACCTGTAAGCTCTCCTGACTTGTCTGTTTCAGTAACTACTTGTATTCTCCATGTAATAATAGTTCTGAAGCAGTCTGACACTGGCAGCACTGATTGGCTAGGGACATACCTCAACTGGTAACATCCATCTGGATCTTCATTGCAAACTAGTAATTCATTCATATTTTCTAGCAGAAAAAAATAAAGAAATGGCAAAACATAAGAATACATGCTCCCCAATTGTTATTACAAAAGTAGTTTCTAAAACAGACATGTCAGGAGAGGCGACAGGTCCTTTTTAAGTCCCACTAAGGGTTTAACCACATAGCGACCTAGTGGGGAATTTGAGATGCAGTCGTATTGCGGGCGAGTACTGCGCAGCCAAATAGTATGCAGCTGTCTCTTATTTTATTAATGAATACCCCTTTGTACTTTCAATTAGTGATGGACGAACATTGGCCGGGACGATTCGCGAACGTGATGGTGCGAACTCGATCAAATGTTCGCGAACCACAAGTTCGTGGCGGTCCCCATTCACTTTAATGGCAGGCGAACCTGAAAAACCTTCAGGTCATATTTTCAGCCACCAAATACTTACAAGAAGTGCACAAATAATCCCACAACATGGACAGTGACATATCAGAGGGGGATCAATGGCAAAAATTCCCCCAAAAAATATGTATTTTAATCAGGTGCCATTTTTATTCGTCTTAAAGGGAAATTCTCAGAAATGTGCCCTGCTGAGCTAGAAACATTTTATTTTAGGCGAAGGGAGTATGGTCATAAAAAATTAGGCATTCACCTGACATTAAAGACATATCGATTATGTGGCTCGAGGTACATTATGTGGTCAATGGATACAATTTTTTATGTAGGCCACTGGAGTACAGGCCCCAAACATTAGGCATTCACTGGACAGAAAATAAAAAGTAATTATAGCTGGAGGTATATTAGACGGTCATTGGATATCAATTTTACTGCAGGCCAGTGGACTACAGGCCCAAAACATTAGGCATTCACCAGACAGAAAAGAACAATTGATAATGTGGCTGGAGGTACATTAGGCGGTCACCGTATAACAATTTTACTGTTGGCCAGTTAGATTACAGGCCCCAAAAATTATGCATTCAACGTACATAAATTAAGTGGCTTGAGGTATATTACACGGTCAATGGATATCAATTTTACTGCAGGCCAGTGGACTACAGGCCCCAAAAATTATTTATTCACTGTACGCATTCACCGTATATAAATATTCAAGTGATTATGTGGCTGGAGGTATTTTAGATAGCTATTCACTATCAATTTTACTGCAGGCCAGTGTAATACAGGCCCCAAACATTAGGCATTCACTGGACAGAAAAGATCAAGTAATTATGTGGCTGGAGGTATATTAGACGGTCATTAGATATCAATTTTACTGCACGCCAGGACAAACACATATGTTTAAAAGAACAAAAAATATAAAATTGGATTAAAAACATGGCTAACAAAATCCTCCCTCTTGAAAAAACCCCAAATGATAATAGTTGAAATTCGAAAACAAGTGGTCGTCACAGTTGTTGAATTCCTCCAAGGTCCCAAACATTAGGCATTCACCAGACAGAAAAGGCCTTTTATGCCGCTGTATTTACCTAAGACAGGGACCATTATTTGTTCTGGGTGGTGGTGGATATTTGAGGGCTGTCATGAGGAAATTCAATTAAACTTGGTCGTCACAGGTGTTGAATTCCTCAGAGATCCATGCCTCATTCATTTTTAGAAATGTAAGGTAGTCCACACTATTGTGAGTGCACTATATAGAAATTATAGATATATCACACCTCTGCCTCAATCAGTTTTTTTGGGGGCAACTGGTATATCACACCAGTTGCAATTAGTTGTTCCAATGGTGTCTGTCTGTGTAGCTGCGGTATCTCAACAGAACCGCACACAAATGCTGCACAATACAAATGCAATACAAATGCACTATAAAGAAATTATATTATAGGTATATCACACCCTTGCCTCAATCAGATTTTTTGGGGGGCAACTGGTATATCACACCAATTGCAATTAGTTGTTCCAATGGTGTTTGTCCCTCTGTATACAGTAGCTGCAGTATCTCAACAGAACCGCACACAAATGCTGCACAATACAAATGCAGTATATAGAAATTTTATTATAGGTATATCACACCCCTACCTCAATCAGATTTTTTGGGGGGGCAACTTGTATATCACACCAGTTGCAATTAGTTGTTCCAATATTGTTTGTCCCTTTGTATAGCTGCGTTATCTCAGCAGAATCGCACACAAATGCTGCACAATACAAATGCACTATATAGAAATTATATTATAGTTTTATCACACCCCTGCCTCAATCAGATTTTTTTGGGGGGCAACTGGTATAGCACACCAGTTGCAATTAGTTGTTCCAATAGCGTTTGTGCCTCTGTATAGCTGTGGTATCTCATCAGAACCACACACAACTGCTGCATAATACAAATGCACTGTAGTATATCTTCTATGTTAAAAAGTATATTATAAGTATATTACACCCCTCAGTATGTCACACCTATTGATAGCACACCTATCTATCCCAATCCTTAAAAGGACTTTTGTGGCCCTATTAGCTAGCGTTTGGTGTCTCTATTCTCTCTAACAGTCTGTCCCTGCTCCACAAATCAACCTCTCCCTACACTGGCAAAAAACAGAATGTAAAATGGTGGCCTGATCGGGTTTATTTATAGGTTAGGGGGTGTGTCCATGTGCTGAAACATCTCAATTGGCTGTCCTGTCCCACCTGATGGATGTGTCATGGACTCATGGGTCAAACACAATACAAAGAATATGGCGCTGGCGGACATCGCCATATGTTCGTCTGTTCGTCAAACAGCGAACGAAGACAGTTAGTCGGGAAACGAACGCCGTAAGAACCGCAAAGCCATCTCTACTTTCATTAACGTGCAGCCATTTAAAATGCAGAGCAGCTATCATCAATATTTAAAGAGGTTGTTTGAGTTATAAAAAAATGTTCCCATAGAAAGGAATTGTTATAAATTAATAAAAGAACATATATTCACCTATATCAATCCCCACTGCTTCCAGCTGCAGTGCTCCGATCGTCCCCATTGCTTCAGCATGATGTCATCTTCTTGGCTGCAGAGATGAAATATCCATATACCCTAGACCAGGGATGCTCAACTTGTGGCCCTCCAGCTGTTGCAAAAGTAAAATTCCCAGCATGCCTTGACAATGCTGCAGGGAATCAATGGCCCCCAATAGTATATTTAAGGCATATGGCTCTTGAGGCAAGTGATTGGCTGCAGAGGTAATGTGGACTATACAGGCATGTCTTTGGGGCAATCAAGCGAAAGAAAACTGATTGGGAGGATCATAGTGGTGTGGTTTGTGGTGAAATAAGTGAGTATATTATAACAATTCCTGCCTGCGGTGACCTTTATTTGGCAGCCCCTTTAATACCTAGAGGACCCTTAGAAGTCGGAAATTTTGTTTAATTCAACAATAGAATAGTATCAGCTCTAAACACCATGAACTTGAAAAGGGCTTTTCTTAATTTCCCAAACCAAACAGTGAAGTAATTTGATTTCACATATAGATAAATACATGACTCAGTTAAGTTCTAATATTAAGAGCTTCTTCTTTCCTTTGGTTCCTAGTACGTTTTCCACCCACATGGAATGTGCTAATAGTTTTATATGTTATTGTTTCTGAGCATTAATGAGAAGTAGTTTACATATGGCAATCTTGCTCTATGCATATTAATCTATTACTGTATATACAGTTGCAAGAAAAAGTATGTGAACCCTTTGGAAAGATATGGATTTCTGCACAAATTGGTCATAAAATGTGATCTGATCTTCATCTAAGTCACAACAATAGACAATCACAATCTGCTTAAACTAATAACACACAAAGAATTAAATGTTACCATGTTTTTTATTGAACACACCATGTAAACATTCACAGTGCAGGTGGAAAAAGTATGTGAACCCTTGGATTTAATAACTGGTTGAACCTCCTTTGGCAGCAAACATTTCCTGTAGTTACAGATCAGACGTGCACAACGGTCAGGAGTAATTCTTGACCATTCCTCTTTACAGAACTGTTTCAGTTCAGCAATATTCTTGGGATGTCTGGTGTAAATCGCTTTCTTGAGGTCATGCCACAGCATCTCAATCGGGTTGAGGTCAGGACTCTGACTGGGCCACTTCAGAAAGCATATTTTCTTCTGTTTAAGCCATTCTGTTGTTGATTTACTTCTATGCTTTGGGTCGTTGTCCTGTTGCAACACCCATCTTCGGTTGAGCTTCAGCTGGTGGACAGATGGCCTTAAGTTCTCCTGCAAAATGTCTTGATAAACTTGGGAATTCATTTTTCCTTCGATGATAGCAACCCATCCAGGCCCTGATGCAGCAAAGCAGCCCCAAAACATGATGCCCCCACCACCATACTTCACAGTTGGGATGAGGTTTTAATGTTGGTGTGCTGTGCCTCTTTTTCTCCACACATAGTGTTGTGTGTTTCTTCCAAACATCTCAACTTTGGTTTCATCTGTCCACAGAATATTTTGCCAGTACTGCTGTGGAACATCCAGGTGCTCTTGTGCAAACTGTAAATGTGCAGCAATGTTTTTTTTGGACAGCAGTGGCTTCCTCTGTGGTATCCTCCCATGAAATCCATTCTTGTTTAGTGTTTTACGTATCGTAGATTTGCTAACAGGGATGTTAGCATATGCCAGAGACTTTTGTAAGTCTTTAGCTGATCTTCACCTCATTGAGCAGTCTGCGCTGTGCTCTTGCAGTCATCTTTACAGGACGGCCACTCCTAGGGAGAGTAGCAGCAGTGCTGAACTTTCTCCATTTATAGACAATTTGTCTTACCGTGGACTGATGAACAGCAAGGCTTTTGGAGATACTTTTATAACCCTTTCCAGCTTTATGCAAGTCAACAATTCTTAATCGTAGGTCTTCTGAGAGCTCTTTTGTGTGAGGCATCATTCAGATCAGGCAATGCTTCTTGTGAAAAGCAAACCCAGAACTGGAGTGTGTTTTTTATAGGGCAGGGCAGCTGTAACCAACACCTCCAATCTCATTTCATTGATTGGACTCCAGTTGGCTGACACCTCACTCCAATTAGCTCTTGGAGATGTCATTAGTCTAAGGGTTCACATACTTTTTCCACCTGCGCTGTGAATGTTTACATGGTGTGTTCAATAAAAACATGGTAACATTTAATTCTTTGTGTGTTATTAGTTTAAGCAGACTGTGATTGTCTATTGTTGTGACTTAGATGAAGATCAGATCACATTTTATGACCAATTTGTGCAGAAATCCATATCATTCCAAAGGGTTCACATACTTTTTCTTGCAACTGTAGTTATATTAATATGAAATTGTATTTGGTGGTTAAAGTACAAGAAAATGTACTTCATTCAATCAGAAAAGATATGTTTTTTTCCAGTTTACATGCCAAGCAGCTGTGCAAGAAGGAATTGCTCTAATCTTTATCCCCGTATATCCAGACAGATGAAAGTAATTTTGTGCTCAACTGTCTATAAGTAATTAGGCCAGAATGTAAAGGGCCTTTATGTATCAGCTCAGAAAGACCTATACTCCTAGCAAGCAGAATAATTATGAGCAATCTTCTTCATCTGTAAGGTATACCTTATGCATTTTACATGAGTCCCTATTATTAACATAACCTGACTATCAAAGCTCCATTGAATCTGGCATTTTCTTGTTTCATGTAACTGACTGAAATTCCCCAGAAATGTAATAATTTGAAAGTTGTGATGCTGATGATTTGTTTCAGCTGTAATTTGTGTTATTTTTTTTATTTCTCTTTGTTGTTTTGAACAGGCCTAAATCAGTGGGGCACCATAGTGAATATGTTCTTTTTTCTTTTTTTGTAAATGATTCCAGGCTTAGCAGTGTACATTGTAATTCTTTTAGATTTGTTTAATTGGTGGGTTATTGAGAGCCAAAAAATATTTTAAGTGATTTTTTTTTATTGATTCAAAGTAACTCAATTAGGGTCATACCTTTTTATAGTTTACTTATGTTACAGATATATCAGCTGGTTGTTGGTTTTATTAACCCTTTATGTCCTATGACATATATATTAGTCACGCAGTAAGGGTCATTTTGTGCTCTGTCACAGATATATTCATCATAGTGGTCTCTTAGACATCGTATCCTAAAGATCAGCGGAAGGATTATATCTGATACACATAGCTTAGGTCTTCTGATATTGCTGGGATTTAAGACAACTCCAATCCTGGCAGCTTAATCCATGAGATGCTATGGTCAATAGCAAGGGCAGAACCAAAGCAGTTAGACAGAGGAAAGGGGTTCCCTATGTCAGCCTATTGATCCCTGCGATCTTGCTGCAAGGTGCTAATGTTTTTTTGTGGAATCTAGGGGCGTAACTATGGCCTCCGCATCGGTCACCTACAGAATCCTATTAGGGTCCACCAGAGGAAAAGTCAAATGGGCTGCCTGTCAGTGTAAAACTGAGAAGTATAATGCTGACAGAACTAATGCAATGTATTATATATGTGATTATGAGATCACGTAGTTAAGTTCCTAGTTAAGCTAAAAAAAAAAATGTAAAAAAGTGATAAAAATATAACCTTTTCCAGACATCCACTATACATATACAGGGGATGTACAGTAGAGTCTTTAAAGATGGTGCCTATTTTCACACTGCACAGCTGAGTCCATGATCAAAGACAACTCAAATCAGACTTTAAACCCCTCAGAGTCCACTATCAGTTGCTACTATGGCATCTGATCAGTCATTTACTGGTAGCAGGATGCTCCTAGTGACTGATAATCACCCCTAATGATCAGAACTATGGCAGTCTGGGGTACTCTGAAGGCTCACAGGCCTCTATTAAGTTTCTATTAAGCCTTGCTTCCAACAGAGCTTAAAGGGGAAACTGTCACCATGAAATGCTAAATAATCTGTAGGCAACATCTTATAGAGCAGGAGGAGCTGAGCAGATTGATACATAGTCTTATGGGAAAAGGATTAGTATAACCTGTTTTTCATTCATTTAAATTCCTGCTCATTCTGGGCTTTGAAGTTAAAGGTAACCTGTCATGTGGATATTTGATTATAATCTAACTAATTATATACAATCATTAACTACTAAAAAGTACCTTAGATGTATTCACTTACTGGTGTGACAGATGGTTATCTCATAATATACACACAAAGATGCCGCATGCCGCATGCTAATGAGCTGATTGGAGTCCAGCGTGATGTCATTGAGTCCAGCGTATATTTAATTTAGAGCTATAGCCACTCCCCTGCCCACCTGCTGCTGATTCCTATGGAAACAAACTGTCATTCAGCGGGGAGAGTCAGGAGCTAATGAATATTCAGGACTCATCATTATCAGCTGGAGCTTTTCAATACAAGATGTTGGCAGATTGACTGGGTCAATTAAAGAAAGTGACCCAGCATTTTGCTAAGAGAATCAGTCACTTATTTATGTTG
This sequence comes from Bufo bufo, assembly GCF_905171765.1. Classification (NCBI taxonomy): domain Eukaryota; kingdom Metazoa; phylum Chordata; class Amphibia; order Anura; family Bufonidae; genus Bufo; species Bufo bufo. The sequence continues at coordinate 459,110,862 of NC_053391.1, forward strand.
CCCTTAGTTAGGACACCATAAATCTGGTGACAGGTTCCCTTTAAGTACTGTAAGTGGTTCTATTAGTGATTGACAGCTATCCCTATATACACTGTTATAGGGGAAAAGCTATCAGTCACTGTTAGAACAATTTCCTCAAATTCAAAGCCCAAAATTACCAGGAATTTGAATATAATAAATCTTTTCCCACAAAACTATATACCAATATGCTTGGTTCCTTCTGCTCTATAACATGCTGCCTACAGCTCAAAGACCATGTTCAATATGACATATTCCCTTTAACAGGAACATAATGATTTTACCATAGACAGCAATGGTAAACCACTGAAGATGATGATATGAGCAATTTATTTATTATATGTTCAAAACCCCAGGGGGACTTAAAAAAGTTTAAAAAAAAAATTATAATAAATTTTTAAATTCTACTTACCCTTTTCCCATTTTACAAATAACCAATAAGAAAAAATAAACCTAATTGGTATCGCCACATCCAAAAATACCCAAACTGTTAAAAGTATTTGTCCTATTAGGGTGGCTCACCCCCCCAATGACTGTGGATAGGTGCTAAAACCCTAAGATTAAATCACCCTATTCAATGAATACAAATTAATACAATAGACCTAGATGGCAGAATATTTATTATACTACATTAATATTAAAAGCATAATGGATAGCATCGATAAAATAAGCAACAGTTGATGAAAATAGTAACGATAAATGTCACTCTAATGAAAGGTGCAAGGAAGAGTTCCTGTCGGAAAATATACGTTTTCCAAATTGTGTCCTTAATAGCGCATCTGATGTTGTATAACAATGTTACCACTGGATTTGTAACAGCCTGTATGCAGCTGCTTACACACGCTCTGGTCTAGCGTTGTATCTTGCCTGCGGTTTGTGTCAAGACCGCGAGCTGAGAGGGTTTGTAGCCGCACTAAAGGGTCAACATGCGGATAATGGAATATTGCTCACTGAGCACTCACCCCACCTGATGGCATATGCTCTTCACACTGGCTGGTTTGCGCACTTTGAGAGGATCGATAACATGTGCTGGGGTCTGATTTTCATGTAGTTGTTCGGAATCCTCTGTGTGTGGCTCCGTGTGTGGTTCTCATGGGAACTTGGGTTCAAAATCACGGGCCAAATCTCTTCTCGCGTTGTATTCTATAATGTAGCTGAAAGATCGTCTCACAGACCGCCAAATTCGTTCGTAAAGTTTTTAATGCATGGCCATACTGAATATATATTTATGGAGTCTTCAAAAGCATCAGTACGGCAACAGACGCGTTTCGAGGTCTTGCTGACCTCTTCCTCAGTGGTTATCGTGTTAAACGTATTTACCCCACATGGTGAACAGTGTAACGAAAAAAATAATATTGACATGGCTTAATCAAGTTTTAGCTAATTTCCCTCCCAAAATAAATTAAAGTAATCAAAAAGACATACATACTGTATCCAGAAATGGCATCAATAGAAACTACAGATCTCACAACAAGAAAGAGCCCTTACACTAGGTCCAAGTGAAAATGTAAAAAGTTCTGGGTGTTTTGTTTATTTTTTAAACTTTAAAAACAAAGGAAAAATATATACATTTAGTATTATTGTAATTTTGACTCACAGCAAAAGATATGCCATTTTACTGCACAGTGAGCACTGTAAACTTGTTTGTTTTTCCCCAATTCCACCCCATATATATATTTTCCTTCTTCCCACTATATTGCTTACAATATTAAATGGTCCCATTAGAAAGAATAACTTTTTTTGCAAACAAGCCCTAAAAAAAAGCCCTCATTTTTCATGTGAGTGAAAAAAAATATTGTCAGAAAAATTGTTACGCTATGGCTCTTGGAAGCTAAGGAGTAAAAAATGAAAATGAAAAAATGGAAAATGGCTTTAACCAGGAAGGGGTTAATAAAAATCTTAAAAGATGTAAAGAAATTATGAAAACACAAAAGTATACTTTTCCCATTCACACTGAGAATAATGTAAAACAAAACAATTAAACAAAACAACCTAAAAAGTGATCAAAAGTTGCATTTACCTCAAAATAATACTAATAAAAACATTAACATCCCACACAAACAAGCCTTCACACAGTTCGAAAGATCGAACATTTTTAAAAATGTAGGCTCTCAGATTATGGTGAAAACCCCCTTTCCCGAATGATTTATAAGTTATTATTATCAATTGTAAAACTAAAAAAACAAAAACTTTACATTTTGTATTGATATAATACCACTCACCAAAAGAATAAAGTTAACATGTTATTTCTACTGCACAGAATAACATTTATACGGCACAGTGAATTTATACTGCACAGTGAATAACATAAGAAAAATAAATCCCAAAAAAGAAAAACCCCAAAAAATTGCGAAATTACTTTCCTCTACCTTCCCAAAAAATAAGAAATGTTTTTCAGTGCATAATAGATTAAAGTTGATGCCATACTTCACAATGCTGCATTCTGGGTGTAGCAAATGACTGTAGGAAAAAAAATCCATGCCGTTTTTGCAACAATACGTTCGAGTTTATGCTGCGTTTTCTTCCAGGAAAGAGAGGGAGGGGGATCAAATCCCATACAGCAAATTAAATCACAGTAATTAAAAATACCTTTTTTTTTTTTTTTTGTAAATTCTTTATTTTCAGAGTTTTTCAAAACAAACAATGACCATTTGGCCATATATAGTAGTATACAAAGTTGATATCACAGGTCATATACATTACATATATTAACTATTTGACGTATCTTTATAGATCCATAAGTAATATCATGCGGTATAGCAATGATCTCAGTCCCCTATATGACTCCTAGAGGTGTTAAGTAAAGACCTAATAATTGCATAGCAAAGTATATCAAAGTATCAAGGGGGACCATGGTTGTCTGGACCATATGCCATTTATACATAAAAAAGATAAGATAGAAAAAGATATTGAAAAAGAAAGAAAGGGGGAGAGAAGAGATAGAAGGAGAAGAAAGATGAAAAAGAGGAGGGGGGTGGAGGGGGGGGATAGATAGTAAGCGAGGTTTAAGCTATTTCAGTGCTCAGTAGAACTGTGTATGAGTTGAGGAACTAAGGAACTAAGCTCAAGATCTAGGTCAGGGGGTCGGTCATGGAAAATACCTTTAATTACATTAAAGGGGATGCCTCACTTCAGCAAAAGGCATTTATCATGTAGACAGAGCTAATACCAGCCACTTACTAATGTATGGTTATTGTCCATTATGCCTCCTTTGCTGGCTTTATTTTTATTTTTCCATCACTGTATACACTGCTCGTATCCAGGGGTTATGGCCACCACTGTAGTGCAAATACTAGGTTGCAAGGACGGGAGCCAGTGCTTTTTCCTATATTTTACAGACATGGCCACCAATGCAATCCAGTGTATAATGTGATTGAAAAATTAATCTAGTCAGCAAAGGAGGCAACATGGACAATGACAATACATTAGTAAGTGCCTTGTATTAACTTTGTAGCATGGATCACTCCCTGGGTCAAGGGTGGGAAATACTTTCAAAGCAGAAAAAAATACAACTTTTAATACATAAAGTTTATAAACGTCCTCACGGTATCCTCCTGGCTCCGCATTTTGCACTATACAGTGCTTTATCATGGCCGTGATAGAGAGTTACACACACAGCTGAAATTCAAGAGGGGGCCAGCGGGGAGAGGCCTGAAGAGGCAGGAGCTTCTGGTAACTGGAGGCCTGGTCATCCACATATAAGCACTTCCCTCTGAATGATAAGGGAGGAATCCCCCAAAACTACTGCAGCCAGCTGTGAAGTGTCATGCTCAATTGTGAACCATTACGATTGTGCCTCCATTTGGATGAATTATAACTGAAAGAGTGGGAGCTTTACTTATGTGGATTTTTTTGGGCTATTTCAATTAAAGTCCTATGTTGTTTAGAAGTTTTTTGGTACTAAGTGTGAATCTGGGGTTAAGTCCCGCCCTAGTTCTTTTACATATGAACAGGCAGAAATATAATATCTTGCAGCAGCAAAGTGTTGGATTGTCTAGACGTAGGAACTCACTTTACCATGTGCATGAGACCTTTGTAAAGACAACTGAAAACATGTCCTTCTTGTGTGTCATTGTTTACATGTCAACTAAATTATGCACCTTAACCCCTTCACTAACGAGCCACTTTTCACCTTAAATCCCAGGCCGAATTTTGCAAATCTGACATGTGTCACTTTATGTGGTAATAACTTTGGAATTTACTTATCCAAGCCATTCTGAGATTGTTTTTTTGTGACACATTGTACTTCATGACAGTGGTAAATTTGAGTCGATATATATTTCACCTTTATTTTTAAAAGAATTCAAAATGTGCCAAAAATTTTGAAAAATTCTCAATTTTCTAAATTGGAATTTCTCTACTTTTAAGACAGATAGTAATACCTTATACAGTTAGGTCCATATATATTCTGACACATATTTTTTTTATTACCTGTTTACTAAAACATGTTATAGTTATATAATGGACATTTACATAAAGTCCAGACTTTTAGCTTTCATTTGAGGGTATCCACATTAAAATTGGATGAAGAGTTTAGGAGTTTCAGCTCTTTTACATGTGGCACCCTGTTTTTAAAGGGACCAATCGTAATTGGACAATTAACTCAAAGGCTGTTTCATGGGCAGGTGTGGGCAATTCCTTCATTATTTCATTCTCAATTAAGCACATAAAAGGCCTGGAGTTGATTTGAGGCGTGGTGTTTGCAGATTTTGCTGAGAAGTAAACATGCAGTCAAAGGAGCGCTCCATGCAGGTGAAACAAGCCATCCTTCATCTGCAAAAACAGAAAAGAAAAAAAAAACTTCCAAGAAATTGCTACACTATTAGGAGTGGCAAAATCTACAGTTTGTCCTGTGAAAGAAATAAGCACTGGTGACCTCAACAATGCAAAAAGACCTGGACGCCCACGGAAGACAACAGTGGTGGATGATCACAGAATAATTACCATGGTGAAGAGAAACCCCTTAACACCAGCCAAATGCAGCCAAACTGATTGGTCGGCGTTTCATAATACAGATGGACAATGACCTAAAACATAAAGCCAAAGCAACCCAGGAGTTTATTAAAGCAAAGAGGTGGAATATTCTTGAATGGCCAAGTCAGTCACCTGATCTGAACCCAATATAGCATGCATTTCACTTGTTAAAAACTATACTTCAGACAGAAAGGCCCACAAACAAACAGCAACTGAAAACCGCTGCAATAAAGGCCTGGCAGATCATTAAAAAGGAGGAAACACAGCGTCTGGTGATTTCTATGAGTTCAAGACTTCAGGCAGTCATTGCCAACATAGGGTTTTCAACCAAGTATTAGAAATAAAATTTTTATTTATAATTATTTAATTTGTCCAATTACTTTTAAACCCCTGAAATTAAGGGATTGAGTTAAAAAAATGCTTTAGTTCCTCATATTTTAATGCAATCACTTTGTTCAACCAACTGAATTAAAGCTGAAAAGTCTGAACTTCAACTGCATCTGAATTGTTTTGTTCAAAATCCATTGTGGTAATGTACAGAACAAAAATTTGAAAAATGTTGTCTCTGTCCAAATATATATGGACCTAACTATAAAATAGTTATGAATCAACATTTCCCATATTTCTGCTTTATGTTGGCATAATTTTGTAAATGGAATTTCATTTTTTAGGACGTTAGAAGGATTAGAATTTTAGAAGCAATTTACATTTTTAGCAACATTTCCCAAACCATTTTTTAAGCACCAATTCAGTTATAAATAGAGTTGAGCGAACCCGAACTGTAAAGTTTGGGTTCGTACCGAACTTTAGGGTTTTCGGCACCCGCACCGAAACCCGAACATTTACGTAAAAGTTTGGTGTTCGGCGATTTTTATGGCGCTTTTTGAAAGGCTGCAAAGCAGCCAATCAACAAGCGTCATACTACTTGCCCCAAAAGGCCATCACAGCCATGCCTACTATTGGCATGGCTGTGATTGGCCAACTACAGCATGTGACCCAGCCTCTATTTAAGCTGGAGTCACGTAGCGCCGCCCGTCACTCTGCTCGGATTAGTGTAGGGAGAGGCTGCAGCTGCTGTGAGGGAGAGATCAGGGAGAAATCTTATCAAGAACTGGTTTATGTACTCAGCGATCTACAGAAAAAGTGTTTTGTGGGTGCAGTGCACAATTTTTTTAAGCCTGCCCTGAGCCAACTACTGCTGAAAACAAGCTTTTTTTTCTTCAGTTAGTCAATATCAATACATGATCGGCAGCCATTTTATGCAATGATAGTGCACCAGCATAGGCTATCTGCAAGTCCAGAAATACAGCTTTGGCATACTGGGGTGAAAAAGCCACCTGATATACTGCACAGCTGGGATTAGACAAGCATAAGTGACTGTCACATTTAGGACAGAAATACAGCTTTTTGGTTAGGGTGAAAAAACCCTCTAATATACTGCACATCTGGGATTACACGTGCATAAGTGACTGTCACATTTAGGACAGAAATACAGCTTTTTGGTTAGTTTTGGCGCACGTCCTTCCGCCAAGGATCGCAGGGCATCATTCTTTGCCTCCTGTTGCCTCCTCTTCCTACTCGGCTTCTTCCTCCTCTTCTACCACCTCCTCATCTGGTCAGCGACAGACCTTGACCACCAACATCAGCACAGCCAGGGGTAAACGTCAGCAGGCCGTTCTGAAACTGATGTTTTTGGGGGACAGGCCCCACACCGCGCAGGAGTTGTGGCGGGGTATAGAACAACAGACCGACGAGTGGTTGCTGCCAGTGAGCCTCAAGCCCGGCCTGGTGGTGTGCGATAATGGGTGAAATCTCGTTGCAGCTCTGGGACTAGCCGGTTTATCGCACATCCCTTGCCTGGCGCATGTGCTGAATTTGGTGGTGCAGAAATTCATTCACAACTACCCCGACATGTCAGAGCTGCTGCATAAAGTGCAGGCCGTCTGTGCGCGCTTCCGGCATTCTCATCCTGTCGCCGCTCACCGCCTCATATGCGACGTGCCCACCAGGTGGAACTCCACCTTGCACATGCTGAAGAGACTGTGCGAGCAGCAGCAGACCATAGTTGAGTTTCAGCTGCAGCACGCACTGGTGAGTCGCACTGCGGAACAGCACCACCTCACCACCAATGACTGGGCCTCCATGCGAGACCTGTGTGCCCTGTTGCACTGTTTCGAGTACTCCACCAACATGGCCAGTGGCGATGACGCCGCTATCAGCGTTACAATACCACTTCTATGTCTTCTTGAGAAAACACTTAGGGCGATGATGGAAGAGGATGTGGCCCAGGACGAGGAGGAGGAAGAGGGGTCATCTCTAACACTTTCAGGCCAGTCTTTTAGAAGTGGCTCAGAAAGAGGATTTTTGCAACAGCAGAGGCCAGGTACAAATTTGGCCAGCCAGGGCCTACTACTGGAGGATGAGGAGGATGAGGAGGATGGGGATGAAGCATGTTCACAGCGGGGTGTTATCCAACGCAGCTCAGGCCCATCACTGGTGCGTGGCTGGGGGGATACTGAGGACGCAGACAATACGCCTCCCACAGAGGACAGCTTGTCCTTACCTCTGGGCAGCCTGGCACACATGAGCGACTACATGCTGCAGTGTCTGTGCAACGACTGCAGAGTTGCCCACATTTTAACGTGTGCTGACTACTGGGTGGCCACCCTGCTGGATCCCCGTTACAAAGACAATGTGCCGTCCTTAATTCCCTCACTGGAGCGTGATCGGAAGATGCGCGACTACAGGCGCACGCTGGTAGACGAGCTCCTGAGAGCATTCCCGACTGACGCCGGGGGACAAGTGGAAGCGCAAGGCAAAGGCAGGGGAGGAGGAAGTGGTCGCCAACACAGCTGTGTCAGCGCCAGCACCTCAGAAGGCAGGGTTAGCATGGCCGACATGTGGAAATGCTTTGTCATCTCGCCGCAACAACCGGCCCCAACTGCTGATATGGAGCGTGTTAGCAGGAGGCAGCATTTGAACAACATGGTGGAACAGTACCTGTGCACACGACTACACGTACTGACTGATGGTTCTGCCCCATTCAACTTCTGGGTCTCCAAATTGTCCACATGGCCAGAGCTTGCCCTGTATGCCTTGGAGGTGCTGGCCTGCCCTGCAGCCAGTGTACTCTCTGAACGTGTATTTAGCACGGCAGGAGGCGTTATTACAGACAGACGCAGCCGCCTGTCCACAGCCAACGTGGACAAGCTCACGTTCATTAAAATGAACCAGGCTTGGATCCCACAAGACTTGTCTGTACCTTGTGCAGAATAGACATTTATACCACCATCAAACATACATTCTTGTACACAAGTCAAGTGCAATGATTCTTTGTTTTATTTATTTTTTATTTGTCTACCTAACCCAATAAAAAAAAAAAAAAAAAACATTGTTGGCTACCTGTTCCTCCTCCATAGCTGCCTCCACATTCACGGCCTCCTCAACCTCTGACTCCATATCCACCTCCTTCTCTGAGTTGCAGGTTAATAAATTGTAATTTTTAGTTATTTTATTTCATTTTAAGTTATTTCTCTATCCACATTTGTTTGCAGAGCAGTTGCCATGCTCTTATGCACATTTTAATGCCTTTTACATCCCTCTAGCCTTATCAAGGACTATTTTAGAGCCATTATAATTCAAAAAAGTGCAAATTTTAGTGCCCCAAATAGAAAAAAATCTTATTTTCAATTGTCGGGTGACATTTTACCCTTTTTGGCATATACAAACCCCTGCTGTGCCTGGGTGACAGGGGCCGAAATCTCTCAAAATCCTCTGTTGTATTGCTGGGTGACATGAACCCCTTTTTGCCATGAATGAACCCCTGCTGTGCCTGGGTGACAGGGGCCGAAATCTCAAAATCCTCTGTTGTATTGCTGGGTGACAAGAACCCACTTTTGCCGTGAATGAACCCCTTCTGTGCCTGGGTGACAGGGGCCTAAATCTCTCAAAATCCTCTGTTCTATTGCTGGGTGACATGAACCCCTGCTCTGCATTGCTGACAGGGGCCTAAATCTCTCAAACTCCTCTGTTGTATTGCTGGGTGACATGAACCCCCTTTTGCCATGAATGAACCCCTGCTGTGCCTGGGTGACAGGGGTCTAAATCTCTCAAAATCCTCTGTTCTATTGCTGGGTGACATGAACCCTTTTTTGCCGTGAATGAACCCCTGCTCTGCATTGCTGACAGGGAACTAAATTTAGTGAAAACATCTGTTACTGATCGGAAGATGCGCGACTACAAGAGCACGCTGATGATCGCATTCCCACCTGACAGCGGGGGCACAGTGGAAGCACAAGGCGAAGTCAGAGGAGGAGGAAGAGGTCGCCAACGCAGCTGGGGCAGCACCAGCACCTGAGAAGGCAGGGTTAGCATGGCCAAAATGTGGAAAAGCTTTGTCAGCCTTGGAGGTGCTGACCTGCCCTGCACCAGTGTATAGTGTGAACGTGTGTTTACCACGGCAGAGAGCATTATCACAGGCCGCAGCCAAAGTGGACAAGCTTACGTTTATTAAAATTAACCAGGCATGTATCCCACAGGACTTGTCCGTACCTTGTGCAGAATAGACATTTATACCAGCCTCAACCATCCCTTCGTGTACTCAAGTGCACTTATTCTTTATTTTATTTTGTTATATGTCCCAATTTAAAAATAAAAAATAACACAAATCAGTGTTGGCTACCTATTCCTCCTTCACCGCCGCTTCCACCTACACCGCCACATCCACCGCCTCCTCAACCTCCTGCTTCTAGATCCAGATTGTTATTTTAAATTTTTCTGTATTTTATGTTATTTTGAGTCATTTCCCTATCCACATTTGTTTGCAGAACAGTTGTCATGCTCTTAAGCACATTTTGATGCATTTTGCAGCCCTCTAGCCCTTTCCAGGACTATTTTAGAGCCATTTTAGTGCCCAAAAGTTCGGGTCCTCATTGACTTCAATGGGGTTCAGGTTCGGGGTCAAGTTCGGGTCCCGAACTCGAACTTTTTTTTCAAGTTCGGCCGAACCTGCCGAACCCGAACATCCAGGTGTCCGCTCAACTCTAGTTATAAAGTGATTTTAACTCCTTAACGACACAGCCTTATTTCACCTTAAGGACCAGGCCATTTTTTGCAAATCTGACCAGTGTCATTTTAAGTGGTGATAACTTTAAAACGCTTTTCCTTATCCAGGCCATTCTGAGATTGTTTTTTCGTCACATATTGTACTTCATGACACTGGTAAAATGGAGTAAAAAAATTCATTTTTATTTATAAAAAAATACCAAATTTACCAAAAATTTGGAAAAAATAGAAAATTTCCAAGTTTCAATTTCACTACTTCTATAATACATAGTAATACCTCCAAAAATAGTTATTACTTTACAGTCCCCATATGTCTACTTCATGTTTGGATCATTTTGGGAATGACATTTTAGTTTTTGGGGACGTTACAAGGCTTAGAAGCAAATCTTGAAATTTTTCAGAAATTTTCAAATACACAATTTTTAGGGACCAGTTTAGGTCTGAAGTCACTTTGTGAGGCTTACATAATAGAAACCACCCAAAAATGACCCCATTCTAGAAACTACACCCCTCAAGGTATTCAAAACTGATTTTACAAAGTTTGTTAACCCTTTAGGTGTTCCACAAGAATTAATGGAAAATAGAGATACAATTTAAAAATGTCACTTTTTTGGCAGATTTTCCATTTTAATATTTTTTTTTCAGTTACAAAGCAAGGGTGATTCTGTAGTTTACAGTTTTTTTATAGAGCAAGTTATTATGGAAGCGGCGATACCTAATATGTATACTTTTTTTATTTATGTAAGTTTTACACAATAATATCATTTTTGAAACAAAAAAAAATCATGTTTTAGTGTCTCCATAGTCTGAGAGCAATATTTTTATTTATTTTTTTGGGCCATTGTCTCCTGTAGGGGCTCATTTTTTGCGGAATGAGGTGACGGTTTGATTGGTACTGGCGTACATACGACTTTTTTATCACTTTTATTACCTTTTTTGGGAAGTAAGGTGGGTAAAATTTCTATTTCATCATAGTTTTTATTTTTATTTTTTTATGGCGTTCACCGTGCGGGGAAAGTAACATGACCGTTTTATAGATTAGGTCGTTACAGACGTTGTGATATCAAACATGTGTAGGGAATTTAATTTTTTTCATTTTTAATCAGTGATAAATGTGTTTTTTAATTTTTACTTTTTTTTTTTCATTTTTTTGACCCAGACCCACTTGGTTCTTGAAGATCCAGTGGGTCTGATGTCTGTATAATACAGCACAGTACACTATATAGTGTACTGTACTGTATTTTCACTTTTTTCAAAGTCTAATTAGACTTCTGCCTTTAGCAGAAGTCTAATCAGCACCATGGACAGCCTCTGGTCAGCACCATGGACAGCCGGACCCCTGTGAAGGCGTCCGGTTGCCATGGTAACCATCACTCGCTGCCACAGCAGAGCAGTGGGTGATGCGGAGGGAGGAAGGCCCCCTCCCTCTTCCATCGGGGGCTGAAAAGGCGCAGCAGCCCCCGATGGGAAAGGGAGCTCCCTCCCTGTTAGCCTCTTCCATACAGCGGTCCCTAGGGACCTCGGCATGGAAGGGTTAAACGCCTGACATCTGTGCCAGCACAGATGTCAGGCGTTTCAAGCAGATTGTCAGCAATGTGCTGACACTCTGCAAACCGCTCAGCCATCCTGAGAGAGGGGGCGGGCGGTTGATCGCGTGCCTGCCCGCCCCCTCCCAGCACCGCCCTGATGATTGCGGCCCTCCCGGCCGCACTTGCAGCGCCGATTTTGATGGATTGGTTTATGGGTGCCACTAGTTTTTATTTTTTGAGTGATTGTCTTATGTGGTGGTTCATTTTTTGCATAATGAGGTAACATTTTAATTGGTACCATTGAGGGGTACATAAGACTTTTTGATCACTTGATATTACACTTTTTTTATAGTATTCACCTGAGGGGATATCTCATGTGATATTTTTATATAGAATGTTGCTATGGACGAGGAGAATGTGTCTATTATTTTTGTTTTTGTTAAGTTTTACACAGTGAAAGCCTTTTTGAATAGAATAACATGTTGCCATTTTCTGAAAGCCATATTTTTATTTATTTTTTTTGGCAATAGTCTTAGGTAGGGTCTCATTTTTTGTGGGTTGAGAAGACGGTTTGATTGGTACCATTTTGGGCTAAATGCACCTTTTTGATCGCTTGGTATTACATTTTTTGTGAGGCAAGGTGACCAGAAAATAGCTGTTTTAGCACAGTTTTTAATTTTTTTTTTACAGAGTTAACCTCATGGGGTGGATCATGTAATATTTTTATAGAGCCGGTTGATATAAATGCAGCAATATCTAATATGTCTACTTTTCTTTTTTCCCTACTTTTTTCCAATTTTTTTAATACATTAAAATGTGTTTTCACTGATGCTTGCTCATACAGCAGGGGTCCGGCTATCAGTAACTTTTGGACCCCTGCAGCTGATCGGGCTGGTGCAGCTCCTGCACCCGCCCGATCAGTGCACCGTTGTCCTATGGCGATGAGATTTTGGACACAGTAAGGGTTAAAGAAACGTGCACACAAATTTATTCTGTATGTAATTAGACATATATTTAATTTACTTACACTAGGAATGTTCTCATAAACTCCAATGACATATTAATTCAATTATGTCTTGACAGTCTGACACAGAACCAATGTAGTGATTACATAATGGTAAATGCAAAATGTTTGATAAAGTACTTAAACTTTTTGTATGCAAGAGCATCAAATCATCATGACAGTGTGTATTGCTAAACACATGATTATTCAACATTTGCACTAAAGAAGAGCAGATACTGAGTTGCAGTGATTAAAATTATCAATTTCCTATATCACTAATTACAAATTGATCAGTTAATTGCAAAATCTTTAACAGAAGACACTAGCCAACACTCCATGATCTATTTCTGAGTAATGAACTGAAAGTGGAAAGGAATCCAACTGTAAAAGTTTTTTTGTCTAGGTTTATGCATCACTATCCTGGAGGAAATATGTCTCATTTGCCATAATCCTGTACCGTGCTGTTAAATTGTAAAACCACTTGACTTGTAATCCAGATTCTTTGGGGTCACAGGCTGTAAATCATTTCAATATGGATTGTTATAGTTTTCTATGTACTCAGCATTAGTAATTGAAATCATTACCATCGAATACAACAAACAACTATATAGATGCAATATGCCAAGAAGACACTACATTCTTGAAAACTCATACTGTATATAATGCATTTGGAAAGTCTTCAGACCCTTCACTTTATTCATATGTTTTCATATTGTGGCCTAGTGCCACCAATCTGCACACAATATCCCATAATGAAAAAGTAAAACCAGAGTTTTAGAAATTTTTGCATTTTATTAAAGAGAAAAAACATTTTGCATGGACATATGTATTCAGACATTTGCTATGACTCTGCTATGGGGCCCCCTTGTTTTTCTTGATCATCTTTGAAATGCTTTTACACCTTTATGGGGTCCACCTATAATAAATCCAATTTATTGGACATGATTTGGAAAGACACACCTCTATCTATATAAGGTCCTACAGCTGACAATGCATAGAAGAGCAAAAACAAAGCCATGGGGAGGAAAGAACTACCTGTAGACCTCAGAGACAGGATTGTGTGGAGGTACAGATCTGGATTGGGGTTTAAAAAATGTATATTGCACTGCAAGTTCCCAAGAGTACTGGGCATTGGTAAGAGAGGTGTCCAAGAACCCAATTGTCACTCTAGCTAAGCTTCAAAGATCCTGTGTGCAGATGTGAGAAACTTCCAGAAGGTCAACCATCACATGGAACACTCCACCAATCTAGGCTTTATGGTGGAGTGGCCAGAATAAAGCCTGTGCTCAGTGAAAGACAAATGAAAGCCCACCTGGAATTTATAGCAAAGTACTAGAGTTGAGCGAACACCCAGATGTTCGGGTTCGAGAAGTTCGTCCGAACTTCCCGGAAATGTTCGGGTTCGGGATCCGAACTCGACCCGAACTTCGCCCCGAACCCGAACCCCATTGAAGTCAATGGGGACCCAAACTTTTCGGCACTAAAAAGGCTGTAAAACAGCCCAGGAAAGGGCTAGAAGGCTGCAAAAGGCAGCAAAATGTAGGTAAATCCCCTGCAAACAAATGTGGATAGGGAAATGAATAAAAATAAAAATAAAATAAATAAAAATTAACCAATATCAATTGGAGAGAGGTCCCATAGCAGAGAATCAGGCTTCATGTCATAGCAGAGAATCAGGCTTCATGTCACCCACCACTGGAACAGGCCATTGTCAGATATTTTTAGTCCCCGGCACCCAGACAGAGGAGAGATGTCCCATAGCAGAGAATCAGGCTTCATGTCATAGCAGAGAATCAGGCTTCATGTCACCCACCACTGGAACAGGCCATTGTCAGATATTGTTAGGCTCCGGCACCCAGACAGAGGAGAGAGGTCCCATAGCAGAGATTCAGGCTTCATGTCATAGCAGAGAATCAGGCTTCATGTCACCCACCACTGGAACAGGCCATTGTCAGATATTTTTAGGCCCCGGCACCCAGACAGAGGAGAGAGGTCCCATAGCAGAGAATCAGGCTTCATGTCATAGCAGAGAATCAGGCTTCATGTCACCCACCACTGGAACAGGCCACTGTCAGATATTTTTAGGCCCCGGCACCCAGACAGAGGAGAGGTTCATTCAACTTTGGGTTGCCCCGCAATATAATGGTAAAATTAAAAAAAGAGGATTGAATGAGGAAGTGCCCTGGAGTACAATAATATATGGTTAAGGGGAGGTAGTTATAAATAACCCAATCCAGCAATAAAGTCAACCCTTAAAAAATATAAGTACTTTAATGAAATTCAAACACGTATGACATGACAAACTCCACTACACTGTTTTACGGTAGATCCACCAATGGTTGGGTGAGCTAATAATGGGTGGGGGAATAATGTCCCTACACTGATACCCTGAACTACACCTCAGCCCAGAGACGCCCCCTGATGGTGGGGACTCCCTGTCCTCGAGCCTAAACTACCACCTCCTATCATTCCCTCAAAAAAGAAATGGCAGGTAGTGGATGCTGGCTAGGTGGTGGGCTACCTAATAAACAGACAGACAAACATATAGAAAAGGTGCCCTATGTATACAACCCTGTTGATGTGATGACACATCAAGAGGTACAAGGTGCACCGAGTAATCTAAAAAACACCCAAATAATTAATGTGATAGTTAGGATAGTGATCTGAAAAACCCCAACGCGTTTCCCCCACAATGTGGGATCATCAGGGGGTGATGAAAATAGATATATAGATAATCAATAAAAACAGATAAACTTAGATAGTCAGAGAACGGAGAGCAGGTAAATAAACCGAACTCCGTTACACGGGTGTAGAACACCGTTGTTGATACCTCGGTGTCGTTACATGTTATATTAGACCCAGCAATATTATTTAAAGGAGGAAAAAACACATACGGTTCGATGACTACTCAAAGAGCGGAAAAAAGTCTCGAAGCGGTCATGAATAGAGGGAGAACCTCTGTGGAAGAAAAAGACATTATATATATATATATATATATATACACACACACACACACATACACAGTACTTGTATATTGGAAATGCTGAAATACTAGATGCATAAAAAGTATGACCATCACCAATAAGCACCGTGATCAGAGGGGCAACTCACGTGTCCATAGGGTGCCGAGTCTCCAATTCAATACGGCGTACTGGGTAGATGATAGTACGGCAGATTTAGCTATGATGGTCAAATGGCAACCATGTTAATTACCCTGTGGGTCGAATCTCGGACCAGGTGACGCAATTAAAAAATTGTGGCTGTGGAATGAGAACATTTGACCTTGCTAATAAAGCCGATTCATAAAACTAACCTATATAAGTCAGTACAACACACCAAATATAGATGGCTACCTTATAATTCGCCCCTCGGTGGAAGGATCCAGACTGATATCGGACAACTGGTTACGTTGTATCTCCTGTGTTACAAGGGGTACCCAGTTACCAAACATCCAAATCCTTAGAGTAAGGATAAGATGCCCAGAGTGTACTTACATCAGATATCGGCCGTGTCTGATCTTCCATAAAGTTTCCTCCTCTGGGTCCAATACTGTGTTCCCCAGTCCTCACCCCATTTAAATCTCCCTCCTACACTAGTCCCAGACGTAGTTTCCGCCCGGCCATGCCGTTGTCACTTCCGCTGGCCGGCTGTGATACTCAATAGACGCGTGCGTTCCACTGTGGAACGCACGCCGAGGCGCCTACTTCCGGTTAGTGAATATCGGCCTGTTCACATGCCGTGACGTATATCCGGCCATTGGACCGCACTGCACTTCCGGTCCCTTGTCGTATGCGCTCCATCTCAGATAAAGAAGGACGGTGTATCCGCGAGTGGCCGTTATCAAGTAAAAAGGGGAAAGAATGACACAAAAACAGAGGAGCGGCATGGTCCTCTCATGGGACAGAAGCAGTTTTATTCTGGGAGGTATGAAAAGAAACCCCTATGTAAGGGCCAAATAGAAGGGAGATAATAAGGATGGAGAAGGGGAGAGCAGCCTTTGGATATAGAATAGAGCGTCAATTTCACTGATACATGCTAACCCTTCATGATAAGAGGGGGGCATACTAGTACAAAATGAACCAGTTAGTGTCCATTTTATAAGATAATTAAACATTAGGGTGCTTTGCAGAGGTATCCCACCGTTGGGCCAGATGGTCAGGCACAGAAGATGATGATTAATAATAGGGAAATATGAGGGAGAAGGATTTAATTAGAAATAGATAGGTGGATGCATCAGGGAAAAGGGGATAGGGAAAAGAGAGGAGCGAAAGTACCCCCAGCCTACATAGTCAGAGAAAACATGAAAATGTTAGTCTCTCATTAAGGCCACGAGGGGACTGGGAACGAAGTCTGTGGATCCATTTGCTCTCTTTTTGCAGGAGAGGTAGTTATAATTGTCTAATCTGCACAAGAATGGACAGGTCCTGTGGGATCCATGCCTGGTTCATTTTTATGAACGTCAGCTTGTCAACATTGGCTGTAGACAGGCGGCTGCGTTTGTCTGTTGTCACGGCTGTATGTGAGCAACAAGAGCATGCACAGAAAATAGAGCTACTGACCGGACCCAAACTAGGGAGGATAAAAGGTTACCCCTGTCAGACCCTCGAAAGCTCTCCCTATGCTGCTAAGCCCATGCCCGGATCCAAATGGTGGAAGGAGGCATGCCCGCGTACCTAAGACTGATGACCACTGTAACCCCTACAAAAGTGGAAGGGGCACGGCCACCGGTGCCCTGCTCAGTATATGGAGGGAACCGTGGTCGCCTCGGATCCAGTCAGAAAACACACAGATACACAACAATGTCTGCACACTTAGCTGAAGGGGCTGCAGCCGCAGTGAAGACGGATCCAAAGACAGGCTGGCAATATCCGGAGTACTTGCTGCAGCAGAACACAGGTCCAGTGAAAGGATAGCATGCAAGGGAAGATACTCAAGCAAGAGCTACAACCCAAATGAGAAATATAATCCACACCTACAATAGGAGGAGGGGGAATATAAAGGCAGGGAAATCAAACGCAGCTGGGAGGAAGGAAACAGAAAACTCCTCCCAGCTCTAGTAGTGACATCACCACAGGGGTGGAGAAACAGAGCTGTGAGAACGTCCCAAAGCTCTGGTAGTGACAGTACCCCCCCCCCTCTACGGGTGGACTCCGGACACCCAGGACCCACCTTCTCAGGATGAGCCCTATGAAATGCCCTGATGAGGCGAGTGGCTTTAATGTCCGACACCGGAACCCACATCCTCTCCTCAGGACCATAACCCTTCCAATGAAAGAGGTACTGGAGAGAACTGCGGACAATGTGAGAGTCCACAAATCTGGAAACCTCAAACTCCAGATTGCCATCAACCAAAATCGGAGGAGGAGGCAAAGAGGAGGGTACCGTGGGCTGGACATATGGTTTTAAGAGAGATCTGTGAAATACATTATGTATCTTCCAAACCCGTGGAAGATCAAGACGGAAGGCAACAGGATTGATGACTGACAGGATTTTATAAGGCCCAATAAACTTGGGACCCAATTTCCAGGAGGGAACCTTCAGTTTAATATTTCTTGTAGACAACCACACCAGATCACCCACACTCAGGTCCGGACCAGGCACACGTCTCTTATCAGCCACACGCTTATACTTCTCACTCATCTTTTTTAAGATTACTCTGAATCTTTTGCCAAATGGTAGACAAAGACGAGGAAAATCTCTCCTCCTCAGGTAAACCAGAAAGAGCCCCTCCCGAGAATGTCCCAAACTGCGGATGGAACCCATATGCACCAAAGAATGGCGACTTATCAGAAGATTCCTGACGACGGTTGTTCAGAGCAAACTCAGCAAGAGGGAGAAATGAACACCAATCCTCCTGGTTCTCTGCCACGAAACAGCGCAAATATGTCTCCAGATTCTGATTGAGGCGCTCAGTCTGACCATTCGACTGCGGGTGAAAAGCAGAAGAGAAGGACAGCCGAACCCCCAGGCGAGAACAGAAAGCCTTCCAGAACCTGGACACAAACTGCGTGCCTCTATCAGAAACAATATCAGAGGGAATGCCATGCAATTTAACAATATGGTTGACAAAAGCTTGCGCCAACGTTTTAGCATTGGGTAAACCAGGGAAAGGTACGAAATGAGCCATCTTGCTAAAACGGTCCACCACCACCAGGATCACCGACTTCCCTGAGGAACGAGTAAGATCCGTGATAAAGTCCATGGACAGGTGTGTCCAAGGACGGGAAGGTATGGGTAACGGGAGAAGGGAACCTGAAGGCCGTGAACGAGGGACCTTAGCGCGAGCGCACGTCTCACAAGCAGCCACAAAACCCTCCACCGACTTACGAAGAGCCGGCCACCAAAATCTCAGAGCAATGAGATCTACCGTGGCTCTACTCCCGGGGTGACCAGCAAGAACAGTATCATGATGCTCCTTGAAGAGTTTGTGACGTAGCTCAGGAGGCACAAACAACTTCCCAGAAGGACAACGGGCAGGTGCCTCAGTCTGGGCAGCCTGGACCTCGGCCTCCAAATCCGAATATAGAGCAGAAACAACTACCCCCTCCGCCAAAATGGGACCCGGGTCCTCAGAGTTTCCTCCTCCCGGAAAACAGCGAGAGAGAGCATCAGCCTTCACATTTTTGATCCCAGGGCGGAATGTGACGACAAAATTGAATCTGGAGAAGAACAGAGACCATCTGGCCTGTCTCGGATTCATACGCCTGGCCGACTCCAAGTATGCCAGATTCTTATGGTCGGTAAAAACGGTGATAGGGTGCCTGGCCCCCTCCAACCAATGGCGCCATTCCTCGAAAGCCAACTTGATGGCCAACAACTCCCTATCTCCCACATCATAGTTTCTCTCTGCCGGGGAGAGTTTTTTAGAGAAAAAGGCACAGGGTCGCCATTTGGCAGGAGAAGGGCCCTGGGACAAAACTGCACCCACACCCAACTCGGAAGCATCTACCTCAACAATAAAAGGTAAGGAAACATCGGGATGCACCAAGATGTGAGCAGACGCAAAACTCTCTTTAATCTTAGAAAAAGCTGCAAGCGCCTCCTCCGACCAAGAGGAAAGATCCGCCCCCTTTTTTGTTATGTCAGTAAGGGGTTTGACAACAGAGGAATAATTCAAAATGAACTTTCTTTAATAGTTCGCAAAACCCTGAAAGCGCATCAATGCCTTCTGATTCTCAGGAAGCTCCCACTCAAGTACAGCACGGACCTTCTCCGGATCCATGCGAAAACCAGAAGCAGAGAGGAGAAAACCCAGAAATTGAATCTCCGATACCATAAAAAGACATTTCTCCAGCTTGGCGTACAATTTATTTTCCCGCAGAATCTGCAGAACCTGAAAAAGATGATCCTGATGGGTCTGAACATCAGGGGAAAAAATCAAAATATCATCAAGATACACCAATACAAATTTCCCCATTGAATGATAGAAAATACTATTAACAAAATGCTGAAAGACGGCCGGAGCATTCATCAGGCCGAAAGGCATAACGAGATTCGCGAAATTCCCGTTAGGAGTATTAAAGGCCGTTTTCCATTCATCCCCCTCTCTGACCCTGACCAGGTTGTACGCGCCGCTCAAATCCAATTTGGAAAAAACCTTGGCCCCAACAATTTGGTTGAAGAGGTCCGGGATCAGAGGAAGAGGATAGGGATCGCGAATCGTGATACGGTTCAGCTCCCTAAAATCTAGGCAAGGTCTCAGAGAGCCATCTTTTTTTTTAACAAAAAAAAAACCAGCGGCAACAGGTGATTTTGAGGGACGAATATGCCCCTTATCGAGACTCTCGGAGATATAGGTTTGCATTGCGATTCTTTCCGGTTGTGAGAGAATGTAGAGGCGAGCTTTTGGCAGCTTGGCGCCGGGAATGAGGTTAATGGGACAGTCAAACTCCCGGTGAGGAGGTAGTTCCTGAACACCGCTCTCGGAAAACACGTCCGAGAAATCAGAGAGAAATGATGGCACAGTTTTAGTAGACACCTCTGCAAAAGTCGCTGTAAGACAATTCTCTCTACAAAAGTCACTCCACTCATTTATTTGCCTTCCTTGCCAATCAATAGTGGGGTTATGTCTAGTGAGCCAGGGTAACCCCAAAACTAGAGGAGAAGGCAATCCGTTAAGGACAAAACAAGATATATCCTCCACATGAGTGTCACCTACAGCTAACCGGATATTGTGAACAATGCCCTTCAGAGATCTCTGTGAGAGTGGAGCAGAGTCAATAGCAAAAACAGGTATATCCTTTTCTAATGTGCAAACCTGAAAACCATGCATGGCTACAAATTGAGTGTCAATAAGATTGACGGCCGCTCCACTATCAACAAAAATCTCACAAGAAATGACTTTGCTCTCTAGCGCCACCCTGGCAGACAGGAGAAAACGGGAACTGCAGGTCAGAGGAAAAGCATCAATTCCTACATCAACTTTGCCCAAAGTAGCAGATGAGGCAGAGTTTGATGATTTACCTTTTGAGGTTTTTCTCTTATTATCGCTCTTAGTACAGTTCAAGAATCTCCTAGACGGACAAACATTTGCCAAATGACCTATGCCCCCACAACAAAAACACACCATACTCTGAGGACTAAATCCTCTTTTATCAGGGGCAAGTCGACCTAGCTGCATGGGCTCCTCCTCAGAGGGGAGCGAGACAGGATGAGGCCCCTGCACACTGAATGAGTCCGCATCACTGCCCCTAGACTGACAATGGCTGGACCGAGAGGTCTCGTTTCTTTCTCTTAGACGCCTGTCAAGGCGTACCGCCAATGACATGGCAGACTCTAAGGACGTTGGTCTCTCATGGAAAGCAAACGCATCTTTCAATCTCTCTGAGAGACCATGACAGAACTGACTCCGGAGTGCAGCATCATTCCAACCTGAATCAGCTGCCCATCTCCGAAATTCAGAACAATAAAGCTCCGCAGACAGTTTGCTCTGGCATAAAAAACGTAAGTTAGATTCGGCCAGAGCAACACGATCCGGGTCATCATATATCTGCCCCAGGGCCACAAAAAATCCTTCCACGGATCGAAGGGAGGGATCCCCTGATGGCAGCGAAAAAGCCCAAGTCTGAGCATTACCCCTGAGCAGGGAGATGACAATCCTCACCCTCTGCTCCTGATTACCAGAGGAATGTGGACACAAGCAAAAATGGAGTTTGCATGCCTCTCTGAAGCGAACAAAACTCTCACTGCCCCCGGAGAACGTTTCCGGAAGTGAGACCTTTGGCTCGCAACAGACTCCATGGGCCGGAGCAGAGCCCAATGCATGAAGCTGAGTCATAGATTGACGGAGATCCGCTACCTCCAAAGAAAGACCCTGCATGCGGTCAACCAGGCCAGAAAGCGGATCCATGTCAAAAAAGACGGTTTTGGTGGATTATAATGTCACGGCTGTATGTGAGCAACAAGAGCATGCACAGAAAATAGAGCTACTGACCGGACCCAAACTAGGGAGGATAAAGGGTTACCACTGTCAGACCCTCGAAAGCTCTCCCTATGCTGCTAAGCCCATGCCCGGATCCAAATGGTGGAAGGAGGCATGCCCGCGTACCTAAGACTGATGACCACTGTAACCCCTACAAAAGTGGAAGGGGCACGGCCACCGGTGCCCTGCTCAGTATATGGAGGGAACCGTGGTCGCCTCGGATCCAGTCAGAAAACACACAGATACACAACAATGTCTGCACACTTAGCTGAAGGGGCTGCAGCCGCAGTGAAGACGGATCCAAAGACAGGCTGGCAATATCCGGAGTACTTGCTGCAGCAGAACACAGGTCCAGTGAAAGGATAGCATGCAAGGGAAGATACTCAAGCAAGAGCTACAACCCAAATGAGAAATATAATCCACACCTACAATAGGAGGAGGGGGAATATAAAGGCAGGGAAATCAAACGCAGCTGGGAGGAAGGAAACAGAAAACTCCTCCCAGCTCTAGTAGTGACATCATCACAGGGGTGGAGAAACAGAGCTGTGAGAACGTCCCAAAGCTCTGGTAGTGACATCTGTAATGACGCCCCCTGCCGTGCTGAATACACGTTCAGACAAAACGCTGGCCGCCGGGCAGGCCAGCACCTCCAAGGCATAAAAGGCTAGCTCTGGCCACGTGGACAATTTGGAGACCCAGAAGTTGAATGGGGCCGAACCATCAGTCAGTACGCGGAGGGTGTGCACACGTACTGTTCCACCATGTTAGTGAAATGTTGCCTCCTGCTAACACGTTCCGTATCAGGTGGTGGTGCAGTTAGCTGTGGCGTTGTGACAAAACTTTTCCACATCTCTGCCATGCTAACCCTGCCCTCAGAGGAGCTGGCCGTGACACAGCTGCGTTTGCAACCTCTTGCTCCTCCTCTGCCTTCGCCTTGGGCTTCCACTTGTTCCCCTGTGACATTTGGGAATGCTCTCAGTAGCACGTCTACCAACGTGCGCTTGTACTCGCGCATCTTCCTATCACACTCCAGTGCAGGAAGTAAGGTGGGCACATGTACCGGGGATCCAGCAGGGTGGCACACGTTAAAATGTGGGCAACTCTGCTGTCGTTGCGCAGGCACTGCAGCATGTAGTCGCTCATGTGTGCCAGGCTGCCCAGAGGTAAGGACAAGCTGTCCTCTGTGGGAGGCGTATCGTCATCGTCCTGCGTTTCCCCCCAGCCACGCACCAGTGATGGGCCCGAGCTGCGTTAGGTGCCACCCCACTGTGAACATGCTTCATCCTTATCCTCCTCCACCTCCTCCTCATCCTCGTCCTCCAGTAGTGGGCCCTGTCTGGCCACATTTGTACCTGGCCTCTGCTGTTGCAAAAAACCTCCCTCTGAGTCACTTCGAAGAGACTGGCCTGAAAGTGCTAAAAATGACCCCTCTTCCTCCTCCTCCTCCTCCTGGGCCACCTCCTCTTCCATCATCGCCCTAAGTGTTTTCTCAAGGAGACATAGAAGTGGTATTGTAACGCTGATAACGGCGTCATCGCCACTGGCCATGTTGGTGGAGTACTCGAAACAGCGCAACAGGGCACACAGGTCTCGCATGGAGGTCAGTCATTGGTGGTGAAGTGGTGCTGTTCCGCAGTGCGACTGACCCGTGCGTGCTGCAGCTGAAACTCCACTATGGCCTGCTGCTGCTCGCACAGTCTGTCCAGCTTGTGCACGGTGGAGTTCCACCTGGTGGGCACGTCGCATATGAGGCGGTGAGCGGGAAGGCCGAAGTAGCAGATTATCGGGTTCCGATCCCCAAAGGGCACATCCCATGCGGTCTGTCTCAGCTCAGGCCACCGGGATTCTCTGGAATTATTTACACCCTTCCCCAGTGTTCTGCCCTGGACTTCCTCAGTAGCCCCATACCGTTCGACCAGGTCCACTATCTCCAGGGCACTAGTAGGAGATGTCTGGCCAACCCAGCACTGGAGGGGTGGTGGCAATGCCCTCCAGAATTTGTCAGCTACAATACGGTCCAGCATAGCAGTGGTACTCAGTACGTCACGCTGTAGCCATTTTTGCATAAGATGCAGCAAATTATAATACTGGGGTCTTGCTGGCTCAGCCGGGTTAAACTCCCATTGATGCACCCGCTGGGCCCGGACCAACACATTCACCCCCAGTCTCACCAGGATCTCACCCTTGACCTTATAGTAGTCTACCGCTTGCTCATCCGGTAAATCAAAGTAAACCTGTTGGGGTCCTGATGCCAGGAATGGAGCGATGACCACAGCCCACTGGTCTTGGGGTAGACTCGAACACCGCCAGGTAGGTTTCGACGTCATCCATCGGTACCATCTTGGGGATCACCGTGCGGACTGCTTTCCAGGCATCATGAACTCCCTGGGATACTCCTGTCTTCTCTAAGGCCATCACGTGTTGCAGCAGCCTCTGGTTCGTTTCTTGCCATTGCTGATTAGCCTCTAGAAGTTGTCTGTTAGTCTCCTGCTGCTGCAAGTTAACCTCCATGAGGGCTTTCATGACCGCCTCCATTTTGTCAGGGGACACGGGTCGTAACTAGTGTTGATCACGAATATTCGAATTGCAAATTTTTATTGTGAATATAGGCACTTTGAGAATTTGTGAATATTTAGAATATAGTGATATATATTCATAATTTCGAATATTCAAGATTTTTTTTAATCAGTACACATGATCCCTCCCTGCTTCTAGCTTGTGGGCCAATGAAAAGGCTGCAGTATCTTTGAATTTAGGAGTAGTGTTGATTGCGAAGTTCAGATTGGTGATGGACCATGTGATGAACACAGTGACGTCACCACAGGTCCTTTTCCTCCTGGACAGCAAAGAAGAAGACAGAAGAGAAGCCGGGCTGCGCGAACAAGTGGATAAGGGGAGTTAAATTATTATAAAAAAAATTTGAACCCACCCAGCCCTATTTTACTAAGCATTCTGTATTAAGAATGCTATTATTTTCCTTTATAACCATGTTATAAGGGAAAATAATAATGATTGGGTCCCCATCACAATCATCTCCTAGCAACCATGCATGAAAATCGCACCGCATCCGCAGCCCCATTCACTTCTAAGGGGCCTGCGCTGCATGAAAAACGCACAAAATAGAGCATGCTGCGATTTTCACGCAACGCACAAGTAATGCGTGAAAATGACCGCTCATGTGCACAGCCCCATAGAAATGAATGGGTCCGGATTCAGTGCGGGTGCAATGCGTTCACCTCACACATTGCACCCGCGCGGAAAACTCGCCCATGTGAAAGAGGCCTAACAATAACAGAACTGTCTCTCCTGGGCTTGACCTAAACTTACAATGTTCAGGGAGGTGTAGGAACCAGCTACATTTATACTCTGATCAGAAGCCCTTGGCAGATGGGCGGCGAGTGCTCAACTAAAATAAGCAGCTACCCTCAATATATACTACAAGAAAAATTAGACCAGCACATTCATAGTCGCAGGTGCACATCCATAAAGCTAGCATGCAGAAAACAAACAAAAAAACGTATGGCAGCACAACATTACACATACAAACAATAAAATTGGGGAATAGGGATTATTCTGAATTAAAGTGGTATTATACCGACTATACATAAAAAAAATAGAAGCTCTTTTTGCGCACATTTTTGATCAAACGTGTGTCGGGCCCATCTACCAGGCATCAAGGTGGCTTCTGCAGATGGGTACCTAACATTGTAGGCTTTCAGCGTTTTGGTGTCTGTCTGATGAAACTGAGCCAAACAGATCCGTTCTGACACACAATGTAAGTCAATGGGGACGGATAAGTTTTCTATGACACAATCTGGCACAATATTAAACTGTCAATGGTGTTCAAGACGGCTATGTTAAAGATAATACAAACGGATCCATTCTGAACGGATGCAGACAGATTTATTATCTGAACGGATCAGTCTGTGAAGATCTATGACGAATCCGCAACAAATGCAAGTGTGAAAGTAGCCTAGGGTCAAGCCCAGGAGAGGCAGTTCTGTTAGTGTTAGGTACTCATCTGCAGAAGCCACCTTGACGCCTGGTAGATGGGCCCGACACACGTTTGATCAAAAATGTGCGCAAAGAGCTTCTATTTTTTTGATGTATAGTAGGTATAATACAACTTTAATTTAGAATATTCCCTATTATGGTTTTTTGTTTGCTATATACAGTACAGACCAAAAGTTTGGACACACCTTCTCATTCAAAGAGTTTTCTTTATTTTCATGACTATGAAGGCATCAAAACTATGAATTAACACATGTGGAATTATATACATAACAAACAAGTGTGAAACAACTGAAAATATGTCATATTCTAGGTTCTTCAAAGTAGCCACCTTTTGCTTTGATTACTGCTTTGCGCCCTCTTGGCATTCTCTTGATGAGCTTCAAGAGGTAGTCCCCTGAAATGGTTTTCACTTCACAGGTGTGCCCTGTCAAGTTTAATAAGTGGGATTTCTTGCCTTATAAATGGGGTTGGGACCATAAGTTGCGTTGAGGAAAAGTCAGGTGGATACACAGCTGATACTCCTACTGAATAGACTGTTAGAATTTGTATTATGGCAAGAAAAAAGCAGCTAAGTAAAGAAAAACGAGTTGCCAGCATTACTTTAAGAAATGAAGGTCAGTCAGTCAGCCGAAAAATTGGGAAAACTTTGAAAGTAAGGGCTATTTGACCATGAAGGAGAGTGATGGGGTGCTGCGCCAGATGACGTGGCCTCCACAGTCACCGGACCTGAACCCAATCGAGATGGTTTGGGGCGAGCTGGACCGCAGAGTGAAGGCAAAAGGGCCAACAAGTGCTAAGTATCTCTGGGAACTCCTTCAAGACTGTTGGAAGACCATTTCAGGGGACTACCTCTTGAAGCTCATCAAGAGAATGCCAAGAGTGTGCAAAGCAGTAATCAAAGCAAAAGGTGGCTACTTTGAAGAACCTAGAATATGACATATTTTCAGTTGTTTCACACTTGTTTGTTATGTATATAATTCCACATGTGTTAATTCATAGTTTTGATGCCTTCATAGTCATGGAAATAAAGAAAACTCTTTGAATGAGAAGATGTGTCCAAACTTTTGGTCTGTACTGTATATATATATATATATATATATGCCTTATAAATGGGGTTGGGACCATCAGTTGCGTTGAGGAGAAGTCAGATGGATACATAGCTGATAGTCCTACTGAATAGACTGTTAGAATTTGTTTTATGGCAAGAAAAAAGCAGCTAAGTAAAGAAAAAACGAGTGGCCATCATTACTTTAAGAAATGAAGGTCAGTCGGTCAGCCGAAAAATTGGGAAAACTTTGAAAGTAAGGGCTATTTGACAATGAAGGAGAGTGATGGGGTGCTGCGCCAGATGACCTGGCCTCCACAGTCACCGGACCTGAACCCAATCGAGATGGTTTGGGGTGAGCTGGACCGCAGAGTGAAGGCAAAAGGGCCAACAAGTGCTAAGCATCTCTGGGAACTCCTTCAAGACTGTTGGAAGACCATTTCAGGTGACTACCTCTTGAAGCTCATCAAGAGAATGCCAAGAGTGTGCAAATCAGTAATCAAAGCAAAAGGTGGCTACTTTGAAGAACCTAGACTATGACATATTTTCAGTTGTTTCACACTTGTTTGTTATGTATATAATTCCACATGTGTTAATTCATAGTTTTGATGCCTTCATAGTCATGAAAATAAAGAAAACTCTTTGAATGAGAAGGTGTGTCCAAACTTTTGGTCTGTACTGTATATATATATATATATATATATAAATTCTCATGATAAATTCCTCCTTGTTTGTATATCAATATGCTTTCATTTGCATACTAATAATAAAATGATGGCATCCATAGCATGTTCATGTTTTATTTTTGACATTCTTCCTTAACTTTTATCTCACTCATGTTTGCAGCTTAGAATCATCAACATGTTGATGGTACTGACAAAACATGCATTACAGAATAATAATAGTATTGGCAGACTAATTTAAAAAATCTTTAAATGTGGTTTTTAAAATCAATATTGATGAGTGCCGACAAAACTATACTATTGTTCTTTGATTTGAAACACATGTTCCAAGGAATCCTCAGTCATTTCACATTTCATCAGTCATGCTAAAATGTTCTGTTAGAATAAAAACATTGTGCATATGTAAAGATTGCAATTTTACTATAAATCTTAGTAAACGTTAGTCTAAGATCATGCTATAGAGTTAAACAAATGTTACCTGAAGAGGTAGTTTTCAGTCTACACAGGAAACAAACCTTCTGCCTTTGTGACATCACCATGGTGTGGCATGCTATGTTTTAGGGAAATATAAATTAGAGGATTAAAGAGTGTCTTTAAAACCCTTAGGGAAAACCCTTTTGATTCAGTATACTACTTTTTTTGCAGACAATTTTTTGGTTAAATTCCTAATGAATCCAATTAGTTTAAAATTGATTTGCTTATCTCAAATAGCGAACTTGCTATGATCATTCCCCTAGCAACACCAGTTACATCTCGAATTGCAGTGAGGGGGATGCAATGGATATGCCTTCTCAAGGTAATTTAAATTATGATAGAGGTCAAAGGAAAATCATTTCTTCAGTATGCATGTTCTGACAAGGAGGAAAAATAGGAAAAGACTGAGGGACAAAGGATGTGAGCTCACAGAAGAGGAGTTAAAAATGATTGACATAATGAATTACAACATAGATAACTTAAATAAACCAAATATACCAATGCCCACTAGATGGCAGAAAAGTACAATCAGTATAAAACCAAGATTGGAGCCACCACAAACATAAGGTATAAGGCAAAGATCTGCACCTGTTCTTTGCTTAGAGCCGTAGAGCTGGTTTGGGATCAGTTGAGTCGCTATGTAAAGGCTCGTAACTCTGTACCCCAGAACCTCAATGACCTGAGGGCTGTCCTTCAAGAAGAGTGGGATGCCATGCCTCAGCAGACAATAAGTCAACTTGTGAACAGCAGGAGACATTGTTGTCAAGCTCAGGGCCGTCTTTAACGCGGGGCAAAAGGGGCAGCTGCCCCGGGCCCAGTTGCTCCTGGGGGGCCCAAGGCAGCTGCCTCTTGAGCCCCGCTGGCCAGTGGTGTAGCATGGGGGGGGCGTTGCCCCGGGCGCAAAATTCCAGGGGTGCTAGCAGGGTCGCACTGCCAATTAGGCAAAGTGAGGCGATGGCCCCAAGCGGCGCAACCCTGGTGACAAGTGGGGGGTGGCAGCAGGGCACAGGGTGGTGAGCGCTTCCATTGTGGAAGCGCTCATTTCCATAGTCATCTATATCGCCGTCCTCAGGACAGCAATACAGACAGATGTGCTGCAGCAGGGCAGGTGAGGGAGAGGCGTCACCCTTCCCCGTTCCTCAGATAGGCTGCAGGTCTAGTGCCTGCAGCCAATCAGAGGCCGGTGCAGGCACGTGATGACGTAATCACACTGCCTGAGCCGTACAGCGTGGGACACAGGCCGGAAGAGGCCTACATCGCATTGCTGCCAGCCTGATGGAGGTAAATATAAGTGTTTATTTTTTTATATAGTACTACTTAGTGGCACATGATTGGGGGGCATCTATGGGGGCACTTGTTACTGGCACATGATTGGGGGGAATCTATGGGGGCACCTGTTACTGGCACATGATTGGGGGGCATCTATGGGGACACTTGTTACTGGCACATGATTGGGGGGCATCTATGGGGGCATTTGTTACTGGCCCATGATTGGGGGACATCTATGGGGGCACTTGTTACTGGCACATCATTAGGGGACATCTATGGGGGCACTTGTTACTGGCACATTATTGGTGGCACTTTTTACTGGCACATTATTGGGTGGCACTATGAGGGCACTTCTTACTGGCACATTATTGGGGACACTATGGGGGCATCTACTGAGGCCACAAAGAATGGGTATTTTATATGGGGGAAGGGGGAGAGGAACACTATGGGGGCTTCTACTGAGGCCACAAAAAAGGAATATTTTATATGGGGGGCTCTGTATAGGGGCATTTTATACTGGGGCACATTATGGTGGGTACTATGGGGAAGAGGAGAGAGGAGTACTATGGGCTCATCTATGGGAGGCACTAATAGAAGTATTACTACTGGGGGGGGGCATTATGATGAGCTTTATTACTACTGGAGGTCTATGGGGAACATGATTACTAGTATAGGCACTATGGGAGCATTATTACTTCTGGGGCACAATGGGGACATATTGGGGGCACTGTAGGAGCACTATTATTACCATGTGTGCTCTGGCAGAGAATTATTCCTATGGGTGGGACTTTTGGAAGCACTATTACTGTGGGGGCACCGTGGCACAGTATCAGATTACCACAATTATTTTTGGGGGACGTTATGTTTACACTATTAGTGTCAGGGGCACTATTTTCTGTGTGCAGTTATTTTAGGGGACTGTGTGCAAATAATTATTGAAGGGCACTATCTGCATGGTACTACTATTATCAGGGGGTTTATGTCACGACCATGGTCATGGTCGTGACTCTGGATCCGCATGCAGTTGCCTGCGGTTTGGGTTTATTGTTCAACCACTGGTGAGTGCTGTTAATATGTTGCCTCACGTGTGGTTGCCGCTGGCAACATGATTGGTACTTGGCAGTATAGCAGCCTGAGCTGTTGCTAGGCAGCTTGCTGTCAAGTGCATGCGGTTACACCTGGTTGGGTGTGTGTGTATGTATGCACTTTGTATGTCTGGTGTGCACAAGGTTTATGTAGGTGTGCACTGTGACACTTCCCTTCACTGTGGCTGCCCGTGGCAACGTTTGGTATGGTGTACATGTGGTGGCAGTGTCTCGGCCGTCTGGCTGACTCCCAGGACATGGTTGCCACGCATGTCGTTGCCTGCGGTAACAGTTGCAGTGTAATTGTTTATTGTACACTCCCCTTTATGTAGCTTTTCCTTTGCCTGGTGTTGGAAGGGTTAACTCCCTTCTTAGTGTGTGAACACTGGGTGTGTGTGTGGGTGTGGCCACTTGGGGCTATTTAGCTCCTGCTGGATGCCAGACTCTGAGGGGTACTTCAGCCATGGTTAGCTGATGTCATCCTCCTGGTTTATACCATCTGCCAGTGAGAGCCACCCTTGTGGTCATAAACTTTATCCCTGATGTTAGATGATGTTGATATGGTCTTTCTGTTTATTGCAGCTGTGGTTTCCTGAGTTCCTGTGTGATGTGTGGTGTGTGCTGTGTCCGTTAGTATTGTTGTGGACAGCAGCACTTGTACATGGGTTCCAGGCTGTGTGTCTGTGGCAGGTAGGTGGTGTTACTAGTTACATTTACTTGCCATTAGCTGTTTATGTTTCCCTTTACTTGCAGCTTGGCCACGTTAGACTCCTGTTTCTCCACGTCCAGGAGGAACGGGCTGTCTACCCAGCTCCTAGCTAAGGGATCTGCGGAGGGTTAGTAGGGATCTGAGGTTCCGGACATGAGCCCTCCTATCATCAAGGTCGGCTCATGCAGCTAGGAGTCAGGGTCAGATTAGGGATGCGCTCCCTAATTCTGTGGTACTGGCCAAGTAGCGACCTTCCATCTTCTGATATCGCACGGTTGAGGGTTTTCCCCATCCTCAGCCGTGACAGTTTATCTGTTTCTGCAGTATAGTATTCGGGAGCACAGCGGCAAAGTATTGGGGGTGGTAGGATGATTTGTCCAGAAGATGGGAGGATGATGGAAAAGTAATAAACTAAGATTTTGTTTGTAAAACTGCAGAGATGAGAAATGGCTAAAAAAAGTGGTGGTCTGGTCTGAAGGTCTGAAAGGAGAAGATGAGGAAGCAGAACATCTACATCAAAGAGACGTCACTGGATGTAAGAGGTATATGGCGCTGTATTACGCTGTATGTAGGGGTGGATGGAGGGGTTAGCAGTACAGTACTATCTGCACATTGTAAAAGAAAAAAAGTAATCTGCAAAATACTATAAATTTGTGTCAGAAGATGTGCTTTTTTAATTTTTAAAATAATGACACAGCCATTTTATTTGATACTTTTGTGCTGATTCTTTTTTTTTTTCTCTATATTAAGGGACACTATAGTCACCAGAACCACAAGAGCTAAACATAGTAGTTCTGTAAGCTTTTTAATGTAAACAATGCCTTTTCAGAAAAAAAGGCAGTATTTACATTACTACCAAGGAACACCTCTTGTGGCCACTCATCATTATTAAAGTTTACTACTCTATGAGGTGTGTGGATCATTTTTTTTGTGTATGTTTGTTGTGGTGGAGGGTGTGATTGCATGTTAGGGTGTGGGAAGGCGGGATCCAGGGGGCCTAAGTAAATTCTTGCCCAGGGTCCAATGAATATTAAAGATGGCCCTGGTCAAGCTATAATTGAAGCTCAAGGCCACATGACAAGTTATTGAGACATTGGAATTTTTTTGGGGGTATAATCACTATTATTGTGTTGGCTTTTGTTTCAATAAGTTGTTTTTAGATGAGGAAATCATCATTGCATGCTTCTTAAATGCCCTATTTTCATAATATAACATCACTGTAGCGTGAACTTTCCGTTTTTAATAAATTTCAACCAAAAGCCAAATATTCCTAACTTTTTGTGAGTAGTGTATGTCTTCTGAGAGCAGCCACAGATTTGTGTGTAAATTTGTACCACTTTCTCCACTTAGTATCAATACATTTGTTAAAAAGACATGCTCACCACCTGTAAACCTAACCCAGCGTGCCCACTTTTTTAGACATTTTTCAAAACTAATAAGTGCAGAGGAAAATTGTGCAAATGTTTCATGCAGCATTATTTTAACCCCTTTGTTACCAGCACCATACATGTATGGCTCTGGAGCGATATGACATGACAAACATGGCGCCATGGCCAAAGGGTTCCGCTGCTACAAACAGCAGATAGAAGTGGCTAACGCCGATCATAGTAACATAGTACATAAGGCCGAAAAAAGACATTTGTCCATCCAGTTCGGCCTGTCATCCTGCAAGTTGATCCAGAGGAAGGCAAAAAAACCCTGTGAGGTAGAAGCCAATTTTCCTCACTTTAGGGGAATAAAAAATTCCTTCCTGACTCAAATCAGGCAGTCAGAATATGTCAAGGTTTGGTGGCTCACTCTCTGATAACAAAGTGGAATAGGTGCACTGCCGCACAGCACTCCCTGCTGCTGTTAGATTACAAATTGAAAAAAAGAGGGTTGGGCGTCACTCAATATCTGGCGTCAATATAGACAAAGATAGAAGACAATGTCCAAAATATTATTGTTTAATCACACTTACAATATGTTGTGTAAAATTACAAATAAAAATACTCAAAATAGATAAAAACCTCTAAAACACACA
The DNA here is from genome assembly GCF_905171765.1 of Bufo bufo. Lineage (NCBI taxonomy): Eukaryota > Metazoa > Chordata > Amphibia > Anura > Bufonidae > Bufo > Bufo bufo. The sequence goes on from NC_053391.1 coordinate 459,144,173, forward strand.
TATAGCCTATTGACACCACTATACTGGACTCTGTATTCAGTCTCTAGTGTCCATATTATTTCAATTTTCGTGATAGATTATATAATAATCACCAGGTAGAGCCAAAAAAAGGTTTGTATTTGTTTGAAGTACTTTGCGTTAGTTATAAATGTACTTTACCACTCCTGTCGGCCGTGCGACTGCTTTGCTGTAAGCTGCAAGGACCTATGAATGCGGTCTTGTCTATCGGAAGTTCCCCGTATTGCTGGATGTTGCTTTACAGCCTGCTCTGACCTTCCAGGACCTAGCCGTGGCGTCCCACGTGGTTTTACCGGATGGTTAGGTGACTTCCTATTTCAGGCGGGGTTTTCAAACTTGTACAGCGTTCAATTGTGGTTATGAATGTCTTCCTTGTGTCGTCCCACACTGTCTGTCGACCATACGCGTTTCGGGATACAGCCCCTTCCTCAGTGGTACAGACAGTGGGATTAAGATGTCCTTTTTATATTATCTTTAATTGATGAAATGCATGCTGGGACAGTGGGGGACTTGGAAGACCAGGATGTGGATTTTTAATTGATAGCGGTCCATTCGTGATCATTTGGATATATATCCATACAAAAACAAGAGTTTCCAATGTAATATATATATATATATATATATATATATATAATTATTTCAATACATCCTTCTAAAAATATAATGCTATATGGGTAATATTATAATTACATAAACAATTAAAATCCATATGATACATGTGAAATGAATGTGTATAAAAATAATTTCAGAAAAGCCGCATGTGCGCACCTGCGGTTTTGATGCGTCTTCAATGCGTTTTCACCAAAAAATGTTAAAAATCATGAGGAAACATTTGTAAAGACAATGGTGGACCAATAGTATTATTTATAAATTAATTTCATGTTTATCACACTTTTCTCATCAGAAACATTAATTTTGTACATACAGTGATTAGTATATAGAGAAACTATATTGTATACAAAATGAGGGGGCACACACACACGGGCAACACTGGATGATTGAGTAAATGCTATTTAATATTCTAAAAACAAACCCCTAAAAAATACATAAAACATGTAATCTTGCAATATAGCAACCTATAAACTCACATATACCACTGATGGCGAATACGTGCAAGCGCTGACGTGAACACTGCTGTGGGTATGGTCACATATGATAGTGCATACAGCCGTGTGCCAAATCATATATACTGGCGTGAACCCTATTGCAGGTATGGTGATGTCACAAATAGTCCAACCAATGTCCCAATTGACAACAAATGTAGATGACTAGTCACACGTTGTGTTCCAATAGTGATGGTGGTATTGGAAATCCGGAGAATCCCACCAATAATACTGTGAACTGTGTCCAAAGTGATAAGACACTAATGTCCAATGCTTCAAGAATCGGTACAGCACATGTGGGTAAACTTCCCAGTACTTACGATATCCAGCCGCTTGTACTAACCCGGTCTCTCCCCTCCTTGCTGCCTCACTGCAGCGCTGATTTCCCAGGTGGCCGTGCCTGGCCGACTGTGGCGTCCCACGTGACCTGGTGATCTGGGGTTCCGGGCAGACGCTTGGATGACGTCACTGGTAGTCGGCGGCAATTTCAAATTCGGAAGTAAGTCTTTTGTGCTGACAACTTGGTATCCAGTTTCTTTAGTCTTTGGCTTGAATCCACGCTCACTCTGTAATGCCAGACGCGTTTCAGGGTCTTGCGCCCCTTCCTCAGTGGCCACCGAGTGAGTGGATTCTCACTCCTTTTAAATGGTATTGACCCACCCACAATTGTGTTTTTTTCAGCTTGTTCCAATATGTGGAGTGGATTTGGTTTCTATTACATTCCTATTATATTTTGTGCTTAAAACATAATTAAAAAGACATGATAATAAATAATACATCCCATATAATAACTACATTGTTAAAACATTAAAACAATGATCTTAGAGTGGAACTGCAAGGTCAGAGATACATTTCGAGGAAAAACGCATCAAAATCGCAGCCATGTGAACTGCGGTTTACATGCGATTTTTTTAAATTCAATGTTCTATAGGGCAAAGTGATCCCTGCCAGGGAACCTGGACCAAAACCGCATCAATATATTTAGGTTTTGTTGGTTTATTCCTCAGGATTCATATATTACTGGGGTAATTGATAGTTGAGTATGAGAGGAGCTGTCCCGTGGGGAGGAGAATCACAGTGTCAATTATTGATCAAACTGCGATATCTCATCCCCACCGGACAGCCCCCCACCCTCATAGGAAGCCGAAAATCTCCATCTCGGCATTTAGACCCCTCGGCATGATAGTATCATATTCGAAGATTCTGCGAGATTCCTGTCGCGACATGTGTGCAATATGGTTGCCTCCTCTCCACATTTTTGTGACCCTTTCTATGGCTGTAAATTTTAAGCCAGTGGGGTCACAATTGTGTTGAATTTTAAAATGTTTCGATAGGGAGTGTGTTTCTAAACCTTTCTTGATATTCGCCACATGTTCGGCTTCCCTCTTTTTGAGTGTCCTTTTGGTCCTGCCTATGTATTGTTTTTTACATCCACATTCCAACAGATATATAACATCGGTAGAATCACAGGTTAGGCATTCCTGTATCTCTACACTGAAGGAATTTGTTGTGGATTTTACCCAAGTTGTTTTTTTGGGAAAACTTGTGATCTTGCAATTTGTGCATCTGCCGCATCTAAAAAATCCATTGGTTGTTAACCAATTTTTCTTTTGTTGCAGCTGGCTATCCTTTGTGCCTTTCACAGTTGGGGCTATTTTACCTGCCAAATTGTTTGCCCTTGTGTATGTTATTTTTGGTACATCGCTCAGAAGTGGGCCAATTAATTTATCATTTAGCAGATGTCCCCAATGTTTGCGAATGCTTCTTTCCATCACTCTATATTGTGAGCTAAATGGAAGAATAATTCTTAGTATTTCATCTCGCGGTTGTGATGTCCCTATCTCAAAAAACGACTTTCGTTCCATCTTCTTGACTTTTTCCAATGATTTGTCTATCAGTTGGACTGGGTAATCTCTTTCTAACAATTGTTTCTTCAAGCCTGCAGCTTCTTCATCAAACTTGCTATCAACCGTACAGTTCCGCTTGAGTCTGTGGAACTGACTGGTTGGTATGTTAGTCAGCCACCGCGGAAGGTGGCAGCTGGCAAATCTGATGAAGCTGTTTTTAGATACGGGCTTGAAAAACGTACTGCATTGCAGCCTGCTATCCCTAATCCATATCTCTAAGTCCAGGAACTCCACTTTTTCTTGGCTAATAGTCGGACTAAATACAAGGTTCTTGTCATTTTTGTTAATGTCACTAAGGAATACATCAAGAGATTCCGCAGTGTTACACCAAATGAACAGAATATCATCAATGTACCGCCGCCACAGCACCAGATCCGTCCCCAGCCTGGGTAAAATGATCTCTCTCTCCCATTGAGCCAAAAAAAGGTTGGCATAGCTGGGGGCGAATCTGGTGCCAATGGCGGTACCGGTACACTGCAAGTAAAACTCCTGCTCAAAAGAGAAATAGTTATGAGCTAGAATGTATCTCACTCCATCTAACAGGAATTGCAATTGTTCCACAGGGAGCCCAGCATCTGCTGACAACTGCTCATATAGTGCCTGTGTTCCCCTGGTATGTTCAATAACTGTGTAGAGAGATCCAACATCCAATGTCCCCAAGATCCACCCATCTACCCAATTGACTTCTTCCAATGTTTTAATAATGTCAGTGGTGTCACGAATATATGATGGCACTCGCTTGACATAAGGTTGAAGCCATTGGTCAATGTATTTGGATAGATTACATGATATGGATTGAATCCCCGACACTATCGGGCGACCTGGAGGTGCTTCCAGGTTCTTGTGGATCTTGGGGACACAATAAAACATTGGGATCCTCCTCTCAGTATCCAGGATGAATTTGGCTTCTTGGTCAGAAAGGAACTCAGCTTTTACCCCCTTTGCACAGTACTCCTTCAAAATATTGTAGTATTCCTGTGTGGGGTCTCCCTTCAGTTTTTTATAGGTATTCTCTACTCTTAGCTGTCTGTAACATTCCTCTACATAATCTGTCGTATTGAGAATGACTACAGCCCCGCCCTTATCAGCTGGTCTAATTACAATGTTGTTTTCTTCCTGTAGGGATTTAATAGCCCTAATCTCCTCTCTATTTAGATTTGTGTTGACCTTGCGGCTTTTTATTCTTCTCCGGTCACGTTCAACATTGTTCCTGAACGTGGCCATTTCATTGCTGATCTCCTGCCTTGGATATTTTTTAGATCTAACTTTCAGATCTGTATGTACGTATCTATTTGTATTCCCTCCCATATCGGTCTCCCTATTGATGGGATTTTTGAGAAAGTATTTTTTGAGACATAGGCGTCTGATGAATTTCTCCACTCCTATGTATGTAGCAAATTTGTCCATAGAGTTAGTGGGAGCAAACTTAAGGCCCTTATTAAGAAGTTGCACCTGGATTTCTGTAAGTGCAATATCACTGATATTTATTACATTGGTGGTTGGTGCATTTAATTCTTGTGTTTTCTCCTTTTGTGCGTGTCGTCCTCTCCGAATTCTACGTTGTGGTCGTGCCTTTGTGATCTGCTCGTTGTTGGTGTATAGTGGTGTGCTGTGTTCTGATAGTGTCTGTGTTCCTGTCTGTGTGTCTGGTAGTGCCCCCTGCCCTGTGTATATTCCCTCGGACGCTCCCTCAAATTGTAATCGTGAACATAACCCTGTGTCTTGTGACTGTGTGTTCTTGTCTCTTGTCTTGGTGGGGTGGGAGTGCGTGTGCTCCTTATTCGTGTTTTGTGATGTGGCGGTGTAAAATCTAAAAAATGTGGTGTTGCAAGTGTTTCATATCTGTTTGAGATTTTGACATTCTCAAACTATCAATTACCCCAGTAATATATGAATCCTGAGGAATAAACCAACAAAACCTAAATATATTGATGCGGTTTTGGTCCAGGATCCCTGGCAGGGATCACTTTGCCCTATAGAACATTGAATTTAAAAAAATCGCATGTAAACCGCAGTTCACATGGCTGCGATTTTGATGCGTTTTTCCTCGAAATGTATCTCTGACCTTGCAGTTCCACTCTAAGATCATTGTTTTAATGTTTTAACAATGTAGTTATTATATGGGATGTATTATTTATTATCATGTCTTTTTAATTATGTTTTAAGCACAAAATATAATAGGAATGTAATAGAAACCAAATCCACTCCACATATTGGAACAAGCTGAAAAAAACACAATTGTGGGTGGGTCAATACCATTTAAAAGGAGTGAGAATCCACTCACTCGGTGGCCACTGAGGAAGGGGCGCAAGACCCTGAAACGCGTCTGGAATTACAGAGTGAGCGTGGATTCAAGCCAAAGACTAAAGAAACTGGATACCAAGTTGTCAGCACAAAAGACTTACTTCCGAATTTGAAATTGCCGCCGCATACCAGTGACGTCATCCAAGCGTCTGCCCGGAACCCAAGATCACCAGGTCACGTGGGACGCCACAGTCGGCCAGGCACGGCCACCTGGGAAATCAGCGCTGCAGTGAGGCAGCAAGGAGGGGAGAGACTGGGTTAGTACAAGCGGCTGGATATCGTAAGTACTGGGAAGTTTACCCACATGTGCTGTACCGATTCTTGAAGCATTGGACATTAGTGTCTTATCACTTTGGACACAGTTCACAGTATTATTGGTGGGATTCTCCGGATTTCCAATACCACCATCACTATTGGAACACAACGTGTGACTAGTCATCTACATTTGTTGTCAATTGGGACATTGGTTGGACTATTTGTGACATCACCATACCTGCAATAGGGTTCACGCCAGTATATATGATTTGGCACACGGCTGTATGCACTATCATATGTGACCATACCCACAGCAGTGTTCACGTCAGCGCTTGCATGTATTCGCCATCAGTGGTATATGTGAGTTTATAGGTTGCTATATTGCAAGATTACATGTTTTATGTATTTTTTAGGGGTTTGTTTTTAGAATATTAAATAGCATTTACTCAATCATCCAGTGTTGCCCGTGTGTGTGTGCCCCCTCATTTTGTATACAATATATTTTCCTTCTAGGTCCTGAGGGTAGGACCAGAGGGTGAGCACCTATCCATACGTGATAGGGGTGAGCCGCTGTATTCCTTATACGATATAGAGAAACTATTCAATATTAATTCATTCGTTCAATTAAAATAATAAATATTAATAATATTGCATTAAAAGTCATATCACTATGATAAAAGCTCCCGAATACTCAGAAAATGCCAAAAACGCACCTGCGGTTTCGGTGCGTTTTTGGTGCGTTTTTTGCTAAAACCTTGGATATAAGTTAAAGATGATAGCAGGAATACGGAAATACATCCCCTATATTACACTTCATAATAAAATCCAAACATAATGTCCATAATTTGTGATCAACCTTGAATATACTGTATGTTGTTTGTAAGGACGCGGGCCTGCCAAGAAGGGGAGATCTGGGTGCTGATAACACAGCCTGACAACAGATGTCCCATTCAAGGCAGACCAACGTCCCTCTATAAGAATGCGAAGAGTTCCATATCTGCGTTCAGACCCCTTGGAATAAGGGAGTCGAACTCAAAGATCCTCTTCGATTCATTTCTAGACATTCAGAGGATATGATTCCCACCTCTCCATGGATGTTCAACTTTCTCTATAGCCATATATATTAGACTAGATGGGTCACTCCTATGATGATCCCTGTAGTGTTTGGATAGGGAATGCAATTCATATCCCTTTTTTATATTATTTACGTGTTCTGATATTCTCTTTTTTAGGGTACGTTTTGTTCGTCCTATATATTGTTTTTGGCATGGGCATTCTATCAGATAAATCACGGTAGTGGAATCACATGTTAAGCCCTCTTTAATATCCAAGAAAAAAGGTTTCCATAGATGTGGACGCTGCTCTAATTGTAGAATCACTACATTCCCTAAAAAGATCTTGAAAGCAATTTCATCCCAAAACTAATTTTTCTTGGATATTAAAGAGGGCTTAACATGTGATTCCACTAACGTGATTTATCTGATAGAATGCCCATGCCAAAAACAATATATAGGACGAACAAAACGTACCCTAAAAAAGAGGATATCAGAACACGCAAAGCAACATCCAGCAATACGGGGAACTTCCGATAGACAAGACCGCATTCATAGGTCCTTGCAGCTTACAGCAAAGCAGTCGCACGGCCGACAGGAGTGGTAAAGTACATTTATAACTAACGCAAAGTACTTCAAACAAATACAAACCTTTTTTTGGCTCTACCTGGTGATTATTATATAATCTATCACGAACATTGAAATAATATGGACACTGGAGACTGAATACAGAGTCCAGTATAGTGGTGTCAATAGGCTATATGTGTGTTTTAGAGGTTTTTATCTATTTTGAGTATTTTTATTTGTAATTTTACACAACATATTGTAAGTGTGATTAAACAATAATATTTTGGACATTGTCTTCTATCTTTGTCTATATTGACGCCATATATTGAGTGACGCCCAACCCTCTTTTTTTCAATAGGCAATCAGAATAACTCCCTGGATCAGCGACCCCCCTCTAGTAGCTATAGCCTGTAATATTATTACACTCCAGAAATACATCCAGGCCCCTCTTGAATTCCTTTATTGTACTCACCATCACCACCTCCTCAGGCAGAGAGTTCCATAGTCTCACTGCTCTTACCGTAAAGAATCCTTTTCTATGTTTGTGTACAAACCTTCTTTCCTCCAAACGCAGAGGATGTCCCCTCGTCACAGTCACAGTCCTGGGGATAAATAGATGATGGGATAGATCTCTGTACTGCCCCCTGATATATTTATACATAGTAATTAGATCTCCCCTCAGTCATCTTTTTTCTACTGTGAATAACCCTAATTTTGATAATCTTTCAGGGTACTGTAGTTGCCCCATTCCAGTTATTACTTTAGTTGCCCTCCTCTGGACCCTCTCCATCTCTGCTATGTCTGCCTTGTTTACAGGAGCCCAGAACTGTACACAGTACTCCATGTGTGGTCTGACCAGTGATTTGTAAAGTAGTAGGAATATGTTCTCATCATGGGCATCTATGCCCCTTTTGATGCAATCCATTATCTTATTGGCCTTGGCAGCAGCTGCCTGACACTGTTTTTTGCAGCTTAGTTTGCTGTTTATTAAAATTCCTAGATCCTTTTCCATGTCAGTGCTACCGAGTGTTTTACCATTTAGTATGTACGGTTGACTTGCATTATTCCTTCCCATGTGCATAACTTTACATTTGTCAGTGTTAAACCTCATCTGCCACTTATCTGCCCAAGCCTCCAATCTATCCAGATCCCTCTGTAGTAGTATACTGTCCTCTTCAGTGTTAATTACTTTACACAGTTTAGTGTCATCTGCGAAAATTGATATTTTACTATGCAAGCCTTCTACAAGATCATTAATAAATATATTGAAGAGAATAGGGCCCAATACTGACCCCTGAGGTACTCCACTAGTGACAGTGACCCAATCTGAGTATGTACCGTTAATAACCACCCTCTGTTTTCTATCATTGAGCCAGTTACTTATCCACTTACAGATGTTTTCTCCTAGTCCGAGCATTCTCATTTTATATACCAACCTTTTATGCGGTACAGTGTCAAATGCTTTGGAGAAGTCCAGATACACGACATCCATTGATTTGCCGCTGTCAAGTCTAGAACTTACCTCCTCATAGAAACTGATTAAATTAGTTTGACATGACCGATCCCTCACGAAGCCATGCTGATATGGCGTTATTTGCTTATTTCCGTTAAGATGCTCTAACATAGCATCTCTCAGAAAACCTTCAAACAGTTTACCCACAACAGATGTTAAACTTACCGGCCTATAGTTTCCAGGCTCTGTTTTTGGACCCTTTTTGAATATTGGCACCACATTTGCCATGCGCCAATCCTGTGGGACATTCCCTGTCAGTAAAGAGTCCGCAAATATCAGAAATAAGGGTCTGGCTATGACATTACTTAATTTCCTTAGGATACGGGGGTGTATGCCATCCGATCCTGGCGATTTGTCTATTTTGATCTTTTTAAGTCGCTGTTGTACTTCTTCCTGGGTCAGACAGGACACTTTTAATGGCGAATTTATTTCAACATTCAGCATTTCATCTGACAGTTTATTTTCCTCAGTGAATACATTGGAGAAAAAAATATTTAACAGCTTTGCTTTCTCCTCGTCGCTCTCTGCGACTCCCCCCTCATTACTCTTTAAAGGGCCGACACCTTCAGATTTATACTTTTTAACATTTATATAATTGAAGAACATTTTAGGGTTAGTTTTACTCTCTTTGGCAATTAATCTCTCGGTCTCTAGTTTGGCCGCTTTTATTTGCTTTTTACATGTTCTGTTTTTTTCCTTATAGTTTTTCAGTGCTTCCGTGCTACCCTCCTGTTTTAGTGCTTTATATGCTTTCTTTTTGTCATTTATTGCTTTCTTTACAGTTCTGTTTATCCACATTGGTTTCTTTTTGTTCCTTAACCTTTTATTCCCATACGGTATGTACCTCTCACAATGAGATTTTAGGATGTTTTTAAAGATATCCCATTTTGTGGCTGTATTTTTATTTTTGAGGACTTTGTCCCAGTTAGTTAGGCCTATGGCCTCTCTTAGTTGGCTAAATTTTGCTTTTTTGAAGTTTGGTATTTTTGTTCCTCCCTGTAGAAACGCTCTTTTGAATGATAATTGGAAGGTTATTACTTTATGGTCACTATTTCCCAGGTGTCCCCCAACCTGCACGTCTGTTGTTCTGTCAGGTCTATTGGTTAATATTAAGTCCAGTATGGCCGTCCCTCTAGTCGGGTCCTGAACCAGTTGGGAGAGATAATTGTCTTTGGTTATTGCCAAGAATCTGTTTCCTTTATGAGATATACAAGTTTCAGTTTCCCAGTCTATATCTGGGTAGTTGAAGTCCCCCATAATAACCACCTCATTATGATTTGCCGCCTTGTCTATCTCGTTTAGTAGTAGATTTTCTGTGGACTCTGGTATATTAGGTGGTTTATAGTAAACTCCTATTAGTAATTTATTGTTGTTTTTAGCTCCATGTATCTCTACCCACCGTGACTCCACATGTTCATGTCCCTCACTTATATCTTTACGGAGTGTGGGCCTTAGACAAGACTTTACATAAAGGCAGTCCCCTCCCCCTCTCCGGTTTTGACGATCCTTTCTAAACAGACTGTAACCTTGTACATTAACTGCCCAGTCATAGCTATCATCCAGCCATGTCTCAGTTATTCCCACTATGTCATAGTCCTCCTCACACATCACTAATTCCAGTTCACCAGTTTTATTAGTCAGGCTTCTGGCATTAGTATACATACATTTGAGAGGTTTATGTATATTTTTTACCCTACACCTTTCCTTCTGAACTGTTCTAGTCCCTCCTTCCATTCCTCCCCCAGTCCCACTACCTTGCCCCCAGTCTCTATCTGCACTATCTTCCCCTTCTATAGTGTAATTACCCTCCCCCAGTCCCTAGTTTAAACACTCCTCCAACCTTCTAGCCATCTTCTTCCCCAACACAGCTGCCCCTTCCCCATTGAGGTGCAGCCCGTCCCTACGATAGAGCCTGTAGCCGACAGAGAAGTCGGCCCAGTTCTCCAGGAACCCAAACCCCTCCATCCTACACCAGTTCTTAAGCCACTTGTTAATTTCCCTAATCTCCCGCTGCCTTTCTTGTGTGGCCCGTGGTACAGGTAGTATTTCGGAAAATACTACCTTTGAGGTCCTTGCCCTAAGCTTTTGACCTAAATCCCTGAAATCATTTTTAAGGACTCTCCACCTACCCCTAACTTTGTCATTGGTTCCGATATGGACCATGACCGCTGGATCTTCTCCAGCCCCTCCCAGTAATCTGTCAACCCGATCCGCGATGTGTCGAACTCTAGCGCCAGGAAGACAACACACTGTTCGGCGATCACGGTCTTTGTGACAGATTTCCCTATCTGTTCCCCTAAAAATTGAGTCTCCCACTACCAGCACCTGTCTGGCCTGACCTGCTCTCCTGGTCCCCTGCTTACTAGAGCTGACATTCCCCTGACTGGCAGAGGAAGTGTCTGGCTGCGGTAGTGCCTTCCCTGGACTGATATTCCCCTCATCTGCCAAACGTGCAAACTTGTTGGGGTGTGTCAGATCAGGGCTAGCCACCCTGGCACTCTTCCCTCTACCCCGCTGCAATTCTTATTTTGCACAGCAGGTGGCAGGCAAACATAAGAAATGAGTAATTCTCCTCTCATCATGGATCTATAAGAACCATGATGGTTCAGAATTTTTTTTAAAAAACAATGAGTTTTGTAGTCTCAAATATGAGCTACAATACCATAAAAAAATAAAAAAGCTCGTAAAAAATATGTAATTTTTTTTTTTTATATAAAAATTTTAATCATTCCCCTTTCCATAGAATAAAAAAATAAATACAAAAATAATACAAAATATAAACATCATGGGCATCACCTTGTCTGAAAATGCCCATGCTATTAAAATTTTAAAATATTTTTCCAATATGGCGAATGGCGTAACTGAAAAAAAGTGTAAAAATGGCTGATCAAAAAGTTACGCAAACTCCAAATTGCTATCAATAAAAACTACAGATTGTCCTGAAAAAATTTGCCCCAAAAAGCTCAGTAGCTTTCCAAAAGCTCAGTAGCTTTCCTTTTTTCCCAATTTGAAATAGATGATAACAATTATCAATCTTCTTTACTTGGCTTTAGTATCATTTTGTCAATTTAAAATACAATATTTTGGTGGATATGAGAAGTTATGGTCTACATGTAGTTCTTAAATGATTACTACAGTGAAATGAAAAGAACAAATCTGTATTTGAAATCTGTGGGTATTGGAATCTAAGTAATATAAGCTCTTCATGGAAGGTCATCATGTGTTTTATTGCTACAAATACTTGAGCGCAACATTGCAACACAATATTTGTGGTGAATTAATATATTTTATAATTATGTTTGACAGTACAAAGCAGAGCAAGTTATTCTTCCTCCAAAAAATAAGACATCAAATATTTGCAGGAAATCTGTACTTAATAGACTTATGTCAAAATAATTTCCTTTCGAAGAGTTTGATACTTGCTGTCTATGCAGTTGTTTTGGATAATTTCTGCATGTGTTATCTTTGCGTTTTAATAGATTCTTTTGCATCAAAAAATTATGCTGTTAAAAGGGTTTTCCAACATTTTACTACCGAGTACCTATCCTATGAGTAGGTCATCAGTATTGGATCAGTGGGGGTCCGACACCTGGGACCCCTGCATATTAGATGTTTGAGAAGGCAGCAGTTCTCACAGTAGTGCAGTGGCCTTTCAGTTTTTCCTAGGCCAGTGATGACATGTTCATTGGTCACATGGCCTGGGAGTCAAATGAATGGGGCTGAGCTGCGATACCAAGCATAGTTGCAATACAATGTATGGCTCTGTGCTTAGTGAGTACGGATAAGGCAGCGGCACTCATAGGTACTGATCAGGTACTGATGACTTATCCAAAGGATAGGTCATCATCAGTAGTAAAATGTTGGAAAAAACTTTTAAATTTGTCCTTACTAATGTGCTTAATACGTTGTTAAGCCAAATAATAATCATGGCATCAATATATTTATATTAACAAAATAAATGAAAATTTTATGAAAATATTATATTAATTTACATCAGAGTCTTTTATATATACATATATTTATTTTTAACTGGTTAATAACCACCCACAAACTATAAACATCCAAGCAATTGCGTTTAGCTCTCCAACAATGTTTCTGAATATTCTTGAAGAGTTGAAAGTTGCAGAGGGAAGCTGGTTTTCAGTGAGAAGGCAGAGATGATTTATTACCATTTCTGCCTTCCCCATTGCGGCATATGCAGCCGTTGATAAGCACTGTGGATACAGATCAGGAAATGTCCACTCCACTTCTTGTTCTAGTCCTAGCAATCATGTCATTGCAAGGTGCCAGGTAACTGCGGGAGGAGAAATCAACCATAATTTTTTTTTTAAATTTGCCTCCAAAGGTCTTGTATGACACTATGGGTGGGCACAGTGTGTAAAAAAAAAAAAATGAAACAAAAATAATTTTAAAATAACATTGAAAAATACCACCTTTAACCCCTTAAGGACCCTATTTCACCTTAAGGACTTGGCCATTTTTTGCAAATCTGACCAGTGTCACTTTAAAGGGACTCTGTCACCACTTTCTAACCCCCCCTTTTAAAAGTATTGTTATCTCCATGGCGCCCCTGTGATTACAAAGGTGTTGTTAGAAGATAAATTCGCCGTCTCCTTTTGATAAAAAGAGCTTTTATCTAACCTGTCAATCTTCTTGATAAGGTGCCCAGGGCGTTTCTGTTGGTCTCAAGCTGCCGCCCGCCGCCGCCGTTGGTGCCCAGCTCCTCCCCTGATGCTTTCAGCGCCGCCTGAATGTAATGAAATACGCCTCCGGCTCTCGCTCAGTGCCCCCTCCTCCTTTTCAAAGATCCCGCGCGTGCGCACAGGCCTGTGCCTGATGCGCCCGTGCGGACATTTACAATCAGCCTCATTGAGCGAAGTGCGCATGCGCGCACTTCGCTCAACCTCCTCATCAGACGAGCACTGCAGCCGGCTGGCTGCAGTGCTCGTCTGATGAGGAGGTTGAGCGAAGTGCGCGCATGCGCACTTCGCTCAATGAGGCTGATTGTAAATGTCCGCACGGGCGCATCAGGCACAGGCCTGTGCGCACACGCGGGATCTTTGAAAAGGAGGAGGGGGCACTGAGCGAGAGCCGGAGGCGTATTTCATTACATTCAGGCGGCGCTGAAAGCATCAGGGGAGGAGCTGGGCACCAACGGCGGCGGCGGCGGGCGGCAGCTTGAGACCAACAGAAACGCCCTGGGCACCTTATCAAGAAGATTGACAGGTTAGATAAAAGCTCTTTTTATCAAAAGGAGACGGCGAATTTATCTTCTAACAACACCTTTGTAATCACAGGGGCGCCATGGAGATAACAATACTTTTAAAAGGGGGGGTTAGAAAGTGGTGACAGAGTCCCTTTAAGTGCTGATAACTTTAAAACACTTTGACTTATCCAGGCCATTCTGAGATAGTTTTTTCCACCTCATCACCACGACGGCTACGAGGAGATTGACCCCTGACCTCTGTAGGGGCAGGAACAGAGAGAGGGTTTAAATCCCCCCCTCCCACCACCAACACCAGTGTTTCCTGTCCCTACAGAGGACAGGGGCAGAGAGAGTCTCCCTGTGGGGAGATGAAGATGGATCCTTTTCCTGATACCTACCGGTGTTCCCCCTGCCCTCCTGCGGTCGGCGTACTAATGCTGGGCAGGGGTGAAGGAGGGAGGCCTCGCTCCATTATTATATGAGAGCCTGCTCCCGGTCGCGATTTCCCGCCGAGCCTCCGGGGCGTTCGCCGGGTGCGCACCGAAGCGCTTCTGAAGACGGCTGACGTCACTTCCGGTGGACAGGGTAAGTGACGTCATCCAGGAAGCGTCTCCAGTTTTAAATTTCGGCGCCAGCAAGCGCCGAATGTCTCCTGTACTGGCGTACTTCGGAGTCTGTGTGCGGTCATGTCGGCTGAACCCCCCTCCCCTGGAGACCCTTCTGTGCCGCCTACCGTAAGTCCCCTGTGGGGAAGCGCTTACTGCTCTGTTACTTGTTCCTTAAAACACTGTACCAGGTTGCCTACTCCTCCTCCTCCACTTCTCAGGCTTGGGGCTGTTATCTCCATACATTTGTTCATGGCTGATAGGGATTATTTTTCCAAGGTTCCTAAGGAGGCCCAGAAAAAAAATCAGGAAACAGGCTAAGTGCATGTCCTGCCTCAAAAGGCTCCCGGACAACTACCGCAAGAAACTTTGAAAGGACTGCATTTCTAGTGTCATTGCGGAAGAACAGCCTTCCTTCCTTGACGAATTGAGGTCTATGATCCATGACGAAGTAAAGACCTCCTTATCCCAAATTTCCCCTTCTCTCAGGGACCCGCCTCCACCTAAAAAGCGAAGGGAACCCTCTCCTTCCTTATCAGACCCGGAGGTAATAGGGGAAGATGCTTCTTCATCTAAAGCCTGGGGGGACGAAGAGGCTTCCTCTGATATTGATTCTACTGAGTCAGAGAGGAAATTTTGTTTTTCGCTAGATGAGATGCCAGACCTCCTAAGGGCTGTCCGGGCCACGATGGGGATAGAAGACACCCCAAGAGCCCACTCAATTCAAAACGAAATGTTTGGGAGACTCCGGGTTAAGAAAACCCGTGTGTTTCCGATTAACGAAAATATTTGAGACATGGTACTCAACGAATGGTCCAACCCTGAGAAACGGTTTGGGGTGTCCAAATCCTTTAAGAACCGTCTGTTATTTGAATCTAACGAGGGGAAGATTTTCAATGAGACACCCAAAGTTGACATTCAGGTTGCCAAAGTCAATAAAAAAACTGCCTTGCCCTTTGAAGATACCTCCCAGCTGCGTGACCCCATGGATAGGAAGGCAGATAGTCTTTTAAAAAAATCATGGGAAGCGGCCATGTTTAATCTAAAAGCAAACATCGCGGCCACCTCGGTAGCTAGGTCCATGAGGCTGTGGCTAGATGAGTTAGAATCTCACATCAGAGATAATACTCCCAGGGAAGAGATCTTAAGGTCCCTCCCCTTACTGAAGTCCGCCACAGCCTTCATGGCAGATGCTTCAGCAGAATCCGTTAGATTCGCTGCGAAGGACGCGGGGCTTTCCAACGCAGCCCGCCGTGCCTTGTGGATGAAGAGCTGGTCGGGCGACAATACTTAAAAAATGAAACTATGCTCCATTCCGTTTTCAGGGGAATATGTCTTTGGCCTGGTCTTGGACCATATCCTTGAAAAAGCTGCGGACAAGAAAAAGGGCTTCCCTGAGGAAAGACCCTACAAGAGGAAATATCCCTTTCGGGCCCCCACTAGCCAGAATAAACCCTTTAGGGATAGAGGGAAGTCAGGACACTGGAGCTATTCAAAAGGGGGCAGGGGCAGAGGTAACCCCTCTTCCTCCCAAAGTAAATCCTCAGACAAGCAATGACGCCAGCGTGGGGGGAGATTGAGGAATTTTCTGACTCCCTGGGAGTCCATTACCCCGAATCCTTGGGTCCAGGACATCATAAAATTCGGTTACCGAATCGAACTTTCCTCATCTCCCCCAAACCGCTTCATCGTTACAAATCCAAGCTCCTCCAGTATACGCAGAAAAATTCTACAAGGAATTCAGAGCCTTCTGGCAATGGACGTGATTGTACGGGTCCCATCTTCACAACTAGGACAGGGCTTCTATTCAAATCTGTTTCTGGTAGAGAAGAAAGAAGGGTCTTTCCGTACAATTATAAATCTAAAAGCCTTGAACAGATTCATAATTTATCGGAAGTTCAGGATTGAATCCCTAAAGTCCCTGATCCCCTTAATAGGGAAGAATGCTCTGATGTGCTCTGTGGATCTTCAGGACGCCTACTACCACGTCCCAATTCATCCAGAGTCCCAGAGGTTCCTAAGGTTTGCTATCCAGGAACACAGGGGGGTAACCAGCCACTTCCAGTTTACGGCCCTCCCCTTTGGGATATCATCTGCGCCCAGAGTCTTTATGAAACTGGTTATTCGAGATGGTAGCCTTCCTGAGACACAAGGGATTGGTGATTATTCCATACCTGGACGACTTCCTCTTGATTGGGAATTCAGAGGACAATCTCAGATCAGACTTACTAACCTTCCTATCTCTCATCCAGGACCTAGGGTGGTTGGTGAACCAGAAAAAGTCAAATCTTGTACCTTCCAGCACTATCCAGTTTTTAGGTGTCATCCTGGACTCCCAGGCTCAACGTACCTTTCTTCCACCAGACAAGATCAAAAGCCTCCATTTGAAGATTCGTCGGTTTCAGAACAGGAGGTCCTGTCCCATAAGGGAAGCCATGAGCCTCCTGGGCCTTCTCTCGTCCTGCATCCCGTCCATTCCCTGGAGCCAGTTCCACTTCCGATCTCTTCAGTCATGGATCCTCAGATCTTGGGACAAACAGTCCTCACTGAATCACAAGGTTCTGATCCCTCCTGCAGTGAAGGCCTCCCTGGACTGGTGGAAAAGCACAGCCAACCTGTCCTTGGGAGTCGCCTGGGAGAAGACTCCCTACATCCAAGTGCTTACGGATGCAAGCAAAAAAGGATGGGGAGCGAAAGTGGGAGACCATTTCTTTCAGGGTTCCTGGATTCCGATAACCCGCTCTCAATCTTCCAACTACAGGGAGCTGGAAGCGGTCCGAAAAGCTCTGAAAGCTGCAGAAGTCTTCCTTGTGGGTCACCACATAAAGATACTTTCAGACAATACAACGACGGTAGCATACCTCTCTCACCAGGGAGGCACGAGATCGGAGAAGCTGATGTCCATCGCAAGAAAGATCTTCGCTTGGGCACAGTCCCGCGTGAGGTCCATCTCCGCAATTCATTTGAAAGGGATACTGAACGTGGAGGCAGACTATCTCAGTCGCCAGTGGATAGACCATACCGAATGGGCTTTAAATCAGAACGTGTTTCAGACTCTGGTGGAAAGGTGGGGCACTCCACAGGTGGACCTGTTCGCCTCCAGGAAGAATGCAAAAGTACCAACATTTTGTTCATTGAACCCACGAGACAATCCTTGGGCTCTAGATGCACTCACGATTCCTTGGGACTGGAATCTCTGTTACGCGTTTCCACCCTTGCCTCTGCTTCCCAGGATAATTCAAAAGCTCAACCTAGAGGACTCGACTCTGATCCTAATAGCTCCCTATTGGCCGAAAAGGAGCGGGTTCCCTTCCTTAAAGAACCTATCGATAGAGGACCCATGGCCTCTTCCCTCCAGGAGGGACCTTCTTCATCAAGGGCCGATCCTTCACCCAAACTCGAGTTTCCTCAAGTTATCTGCTTGGATCCTGAAGTCCAGAGGTTTACATCTCAAGGGCTTTCTCACCAGGTGATATCTACCCTGAAAGCAAGTAGGAAGAAAGTTACCTTCTCAATATATTTGAAGATCTGGAAGCGATTCTGTTCCTGGATTGGTAATCCTGCCCCAAATCTAGAGCCGCCCAATTTTCAGAAGATCTTGGATTTCCTCCAGCAGGGACTTGAATTAGTTCTTAGACCTTCCACCTTGAAGGTACAAGTCTCGGCCCTAGCTTGTTTTTTTGATCAGGATCTAGCCAATCATCGCTGGATCAGAAGATTTATGAGAGCTGCTTCTCGACTACGCCCCTCTCTAAAATCCAGGATCCCCAACTGGGACCTCAATACGGTGCTCACAGGCTTGACCCTTGCCCCGTTCGAGCCCCTAGTTAGTTGTTCCACCAAACATCTTTTTCTAAAAACAGCTTTTTTGGTGGCCATCACATCCACAAGAAGGCTAGGCGAGATTCAAGCGCTGATGATCGAATTGTCCTTAAATTAGATCCGGGGTTTTTACCTAAAGTAGTTTCGGATTTCCACCGTAACCAGGAGATAGTATTACCCTCATTTTGCAGTAATCCCTCTAATGATAGGGAGTCTAGCTTCCATTCACTTGATGTAAGACGCTCAGTTCTGCGATATCTCGAGGTGTCTAAAGGTTTTCGTAGATCCAATAACCTATTTGTCCTATTCTCAGGTAAGAATAAGGGTCTAAAAGCCTCCAGGTCTTCCTTAGCTCGGTGGATTAGGGATTCCATTTCCATTTCCTACGAGTCTCAGGGCCTTCCTTGCCCCTCAAATCTGAGAGCCCACTCTACCCGAGCTATGTCCTCCTCCCAAGCCGAGCGGGACAGAGCTTCCCTTGAAGATATCTGTAAAGCTGCTACTTGGTCTAACATTCACACCTTCACTAAGCACTATAGGTTAGACCTATCTAGTTCAGACTTGTCATTTGGACGTAAGGTCCTTCAGGCGGTCGTCCCCCCTAAGCTATAATCTTTTATATATATCCTCGTAGCCGTTGTGGTGATGAGGTGGAAAGCCGGAATTAGACTTACCGGTAATTCAGTTTCCACGAGATCACCACGACGGCACGTATTTTCCCTACCCATTATTAGATTCCCGGGGAGGTTATGAAGTAATACCCTC
The DNA here is from genome assembly GCF_905171765.1 of Bufo bufo. Classification (NCBI taxonomy): domain Eukaryota; kingdom Metazoa; phylum Chordata; class Amphibia; order Anura; family Bufonidae; genus Bufo; species Bufo bufo. The sequence continues at coordinate 459,163,290 of NC_053391.1, forward strand.
TCGTCTTGTTATGTTTTTGTTCTCACCACTTATTTCTGTCTCTGTAATTTTGGACACACTGGTGTTGGTGGTGGGAGGGGGGGATTTAAACCCTCTCTCTGTTCCTGCCCCTACAGAGGTCAGGGGTCAATCTCCTTGTAGCCGTCGTGGTGATCTCGTGGAAACTGAATTACCGGTAAGTCTAATTCCGGCTTTCGTCACATATTGTACTTCATGACACTGTTAAAATGAAGTAAAAAAAATAAATGTTACCAAAAATTTGTAAAAAATTGCAAATTTCCCAGTTTCAATTTCTCTACTTCTATAATACATAGTAATACCTCCAAAAATAGTTATTACTTTACATTCCCCATATGTCTACTTCATGTTTGGATCATTTTGGGAATGATATTTTATTTTTTGGGGATGTTGCAAGGCTTAGAAATTAGAACCAAATCTTGAAAAACAAAAACCCAGTTTTTAGGGACCAGTTCAGGTCTGAAGTCACTTTGCGAGGCTTACATAATAGAAACCACCCAAAAATGACCCCATTCTATAAACTACACCCCTCAAGGTATTCAAAACTGATTTTACAAACATCGTTAACCCTTTAAGTGTTCCACAAGAATTAATGGAAAATAGAGATACAATTTCAAAATTTCACTTTTTTGGCAGATTTTCCATTTTAATAATTTTTTTCCAGTTACAAAGCAAGGGTTAACAGCCAAACCAAACTCAATATTTATGGCCCTGATTCTGTAGTTTACAGAAACACCCCATATGTGGTTGTAAACCGCTGTAGGGGCGCACGGCAGGACGCAGAAGGAAAGGAATGCTATACGGTTTTTGGAAGGCAGGTTTTGCTGGACTGGATTTTTTGACACCATGTCCCATTTGAAGCCCCCCTGTTGCACCCCTAGAGTAGAAACTCCATAAAAGTGACCCCAAACTCAATATTTATGGCCCTGATTCTGTAGTTTACAAAAACACCCCATATGTGGTCGTAAACCGCTGTACGGGCACATGGCAGGGCGCAGAAGAAAAGGAATGCCATACGGTTTATGGAAGGCAGGTTTTTCTGGACTGTTTTTTTTAAAACTATGTCCCATTTGAAGCCCCCTGATGCAACCCTAGAGTAGAAACTCCAAAAAAGTGACCCCATTTTAGAAACTACGGGATAGGGTGCCAGTATTGTTGGTACTAGTTTAGGGTACATATGATTTTTGGTTGCTCTATATTACACCTTTTGTGAGGCAAGGTAACAAGAAATAGCTGTTTTGGCACCGTTTTTATTTTTTGTTATTTACAACATTCGTCTGACAGGTTAGATCATGTGATATTTTTATAGGCCAGGTTGTCATGGATGCGGCGATACCTAATATGTATACTTTTTTTTTATTCATGTAAGTTTTACAGAATGATTTCATTTTTGAAGCAAAAAAAAATCATGTTTTAGTGTTTCCATAATCTGAAAGCCATAATTTTTTCAGTTTTTGGGCGATTACCTTGGGTAGGGTATCATTTTTGTGGGATTAGATGACGGTTCTATTGGCACTATTTTGGGGTGTGTGTGACTTTTGATCGCTTGCTATTACACTTTTTGTGATGTAAGGTGACAAAAAATGGTTTATTTAGCACAGTTTTTTTTTTTTTTTTTTTACGGTGTTCATCTCAGGGGTTAGGTCATGTGATATTTTTATAGAGCCGGTCGATACGGACGTGGCGTAACCGAATATGTATACTTTTTTATTATGTAAGTTTTACACAATAACAGCTTTTTTAAAACAAAAAAATGATGTTTTAGTGTCTCCATATTCTAAACCATAGTTATTTTTTATTTTTTGGGCGATTGTCTCAGGTAGGGGCAAATTTTTTGAGGGATGAGGTGACTGTTAGATTGGTACTATTTTGATCGCTTGCTGTTGTACTTTTTGTGATGTAAGGTGACCAAAAAATAGTTTATTTAGCACAGTTTTTTTTTTTTACTGTGTTCATCTGAGGGGTTAGGTCATGTGATATGTTTATAGAGTCAGTCGATACGGACATGTTGATACCTAATATGTATATATTTTTTTCCCCCTATTTTTAACCAATTTTTTTTTTACTTTATTTGGGGAAAATTAAGTTTTTGTTTATTTTAACTTGAAACAAAAAAATTTTTGGGGGGGAAACTTTCATTTTTCAACTTTTTTTTTCACTTTATGTTTTGTCCCACTTTACAATGCATTCCAATACTTCTGTATTGGAATGCATTGGCTGTATGAGTAATACTGTGTGTATTACTCATACAGCTTCCGAACTGTGAGATCCAGGGGGCTGGATCTCACAGGCTCATCACCGGAAGGCAGCGCAATGCCTAAGGAAGGCATTGCGCTACCTTCCATGCCATCGGGTCCCCCCTACAGCCGCATGGGGACCCAATGGCACTGCTGATTTCAGCGGACATCCTGTTCCGATTAACCCCCGCCGCGAGGCAATGTAGTTTTAAAGATAGGACGTACCGGTATGTCATGGGTCCTTAAGGACTCTGCAAACATGGTGTACCGGTACATCCTAAGTCCTTAAGGGGTTAAACAACACAACCATGAACTATATACACTGCCTGTCCCAAAAAAAAGTTGCCACAAAAAAAAAGCCTATAACTTTGATTACGGCATGCATTCGCTGTGGCATTGTTTCGATAAGCTTCTGCAATGTCCCAAGATTTTTTTCCATCCAGTGTTGCATACATTTTTCACCAAGATCATTGATGATGGTAGAGTCTGACTGCTGCGCAAAGCCTTCTCCAGCACATCCCAAAGATTGTCAATGGGGTTAAGGTCTGGACTCTGTGGTGGCTAATCCATGTGTAAAAATGATGTCTCATGCTCCCTGAACCACTTTTTTTTTACAATTTGAGCCCGATGAATCCTGGCATTGTCATCTTGAAATATGCTTGTGCCATCATGGAAGAAAAAAATCCATTGATGGAATAACCTGGTCATTCAATATGTTCAGGTAGTCAGTTGACCTTATTCTTGGAGCACATACTGTTGCTGAACCTAGACCTGACCAACTGCAGCAACCCCAGATCATAGCACTGCCCCACAGGCTTGTACAGTAGGCACTAGGCATGATGGGTGCATCACTTTATCTGCCTCTCTTCCTACCCTGATGTGCCCATCACTCTGGAACAGGGTAAATCTGGACTCATCAGACCAGATGACCTTCTTCCATTGCTCCAGAGTCCAATCTTTATGCTCCCTAGCAAATTGAAGCCTTTTTTCGGTTTTGCCTCACTGATTAGTGGTTTTCTTACAGCTACACAGCTGTTTAGTCCCAATCCCTTGAGTTCCCTTCACATTGTGCGTGTGGAAATGCTCTTACTTTCACTATTAAACATAGCCCTTTACCTTCAACCATGTCCTAGTAGTAGCCCATACTTTCAGAAATAGTTTAATAGTCTCTTTATAACCCCGCTCATAACTCTTCAATAGCCTGGATTCCAACAGGGTAAATATATTATCATGAGCGTGGCTACCTGCCAACTTCCCTAGGAGTGCACTATTTTCTGATTCATAGAACGTCAATAACTGGGCAGCAATAAAATACCCTTTAAAGTAGGGGAGATTTAAACCCCCGCACTCCAGTGGTTTATACAGATATTCCAACTTTATTCGAACTCGTTTTCTTCCCCATATTAAATCATTGATTATTCTTTCCATGAGTTTAAAGTATTTATCTTGTATCCAGATAGGTGTATTTCTAAGCACATAAAGAAATTGTGGAAGTATCACCATTTTGACCAGTGAAACTTGATCAGCTCTAGATAGGGGAAGTCTCAGCCAGATCCCTATTTTAGCTCTAATCTTTGTTATTATGGGAATCAGGTTAAGTTGTAGAAAATTTTCCACCCGGGGTGATATAATCAAACCCAAGTATTGAAAAGTGTCAGCGATGTCCAACTGTGTCACAAGAACCTCTTTCTCTTACATTCTTTCTCTTATATTCACGCCTCTTTGGCATAATGTGCACTTACAAAGGCTAGATGATATTGCAGTGGACACATTTTGGCAAAATAATAGAATTTTGTATATTTCACAGGTAGTTAAGGATAGAGAAATTAAGCCATTTACAGAGATAACACATAATATAGAAAACTTTTCATGGTTTAGATATTTTCAATTGCGTTCAGTACTATCTAGTCTGGACGATAAACTGGTGCTGGATATAGATAGCTCATCCTTCCTGAATGACTGGGTAGGGGGGACACCGTCTAGAATGAAGATTTCAAATATATATAAGTTATTACTTAAGGCACGGTTTAGTGATATACAGTCACCAGGACAAAGAGCGTGGGAGATGGATTGTCCGAATATACAACTAGAAGGGTGGGAGAATATTTTTGGGAATCTAGGTTCACTATCCCAGAACTTTAATCATGTTCTAGTACATTTTAATATTTGCCACAGACTATATATAACCCCTTTATGGATGAATAAATGTGGGCTAAGAGATACGTCCAACTGCCCTAAATGTGACACCCCAGGTGCGGACTATCTCCACATTATTTGGACCTGCCCAGAACTTATAAAATACTGGAATAGCATTAACAACTTTATTATCAACAAATTAAAAATTCGAATCCCTTTCGAACCACAAGTGTTTTTTCTTAATGATCTTTCCAAAATAAAAAACCATAAGTATCAAAAGATCTTCTTAGGTAGGATACTGATGTTGGCCAGAGTTTTGGTTAGTCGGACCTGGTTTGCTCAATATACTCCAGATATAAATGTATGGATGGACCTAGTTAATAAGGTAAACTATTAGTTAATAAGGTAAACTATTAGAAAATCATCTATAAACAGAGGGAAGCTGATGAGAAGTGGATTAAGATATGGGGTGGTTGGAGGATCTGAATAGCTGTGATAACTGTTTCCTTTCTTCTTCTTTTTTTTTTTTTTTTGACGCATCACAGGTATGGGGAGGGGGGTGGGTGTAGGGATTCGGGATAAGGGGAAAAAAAAATACATTGAAGCTAGGGATTATTTATTTAATCCTTTTTGTATTGCAATCTGTTTTGATATATCAATTAATAAAGATAATTAATTTAAAAAAAAAAAAACATTGCCCTGAGTTCTACTGTTTTTTTTCGATTTGATTTCACCAAACGTTTAAGTGATCGCCGATCACCATCATTCAGGATTTTTTTCCCGCCTCATTTCTTCCTCGAATACGATGGGTCCCCACTATCCTTCCAGTTTTTAATAATGCATTGGACAGTTCTTAACCCAATTTTAGTAGTTTCTGCAATCTCCCTAGATGTTTTCTCTGCTTGATGCATGCCAATGATTTGTCCCTTCTCAAACAGACTAACATCTTTTCCACGACCACGAGATGTGTCTTTCGACATGGTTGTTTAAGAAATGAGAAACAACACATTGCACTAGTTGGGGTTAAATAACTTATTGCCAGCTGAAATATAAATCGCCCATGCAGTAATTATCCAATAGGAGGCTCATAACTATTTGCTTAGTTAAATTCAGATGGTGACCTTTTTTTGGTCAGGCAGTGTATCTACCTATTTCAAAATTACCTTAAAAACAGGGGCGCAAATGAAAAAATCCATTTTAGCTGCATTTTGTACCAAAAAAAATATAGAAAATGTAAAAAAAAAGACTGTTTTGCATCTGGTATAAAAAAAATCCTAAAATAAAAATGCCAAGTTCTATGTAATACAAAATAGGAAGCAAAAATCATTTACAAAAGAATATGTTGTGTGAGTTTATGCCTTATGCTCATTATATAATATTGACCTTAGTAGCATTAGGTATGATAATGGAGACCTTCCAGCCCCGATGAGACTGGAAAGCTGTGTGGGCGATAAACATCTGTTGTAATCCAATTAGCATCTGCCAGGTGGTAAATTAACCTTAAAAGATTTTTATTTTATTTTAGACCACGTGAGTATAGGCCCCAAACATTAGGCATTCACCGGACAGAAAACACTATGTGATTATGTGGCTGGAGGTATATTAGACAGTCAATAGATATCAAATTTACTGCAGACCAGTGGAGTACAGGCCCCAAAAATTAGGCAATCACCGGACAGAAAACATCAAGTGATTATGTGGCTGGAGGTAAATTAAACTGTCAATGGATATCAATTTTACTGCAGTCCAGTTGACTACGGGTTCCAAAAATTATTCATTCACCGTACAGAAAAGAACAATTGATAATGTGGCTTGAGGTACATTTGGCAGTCACCGTATAACAATTTTACTGTTGGACAGTTAGATTACAGGCCCCAAAAATTATGCATTCACTGCATAGAAAAGATCAAGTGATTTTGTGGCTGGAGGTATATTAAACGGACATTGGATATCAATTTTACTGCAGGCCAGTGGACTACAGGCCCCAAAAATTATTCATTCACCGTACAGAAAAGAACAATTGATAATGTGGCTGGAGGTATATTAGACGGTCAATGGATATCAATTTTAATGCAGGCCAGTGGACTACAGGTCCCAAAAATTATTCATTCATACACTGTGCAGAAAAGAACAATTAATAATGTGGCTGGAGGTACATTATGTGGTCACCATATAACAATTTTACTGTTGGCCAGTTAGATTAAAGGACCCAAACATTATGCATTCACCATACAGAAAAGATCAAGTGATTATGTGGCTGGAGGTACACCGTGTGCAGAATTATTAGGCAAATGAGTATTTTGACCACATCATCCTCTTTATGCATGTTGTCTTACTCCAAGCTGTATAGGCTCGAAAGCCTACTACCAATTAAGCATATTAGGTGATGTGCATCTCTGTAATGAGAAGGGGTGTGGTCTAATGACATCAACACCATATATTAGGTGTGCATAATTATTAGGCAACTTTCCTTTGGCAAAATGGGTCAAAAGAAGGGCTTGACAGGCTCAGAAAAGTCAAAAATAGTGAGATATCTTGCAGAGGGATGCAGCACTCTTAAAATTGCAAAGCTTCTGAAGCGTGATCATCGAACAATCAAGCGTTTCATTCAAAATAGTCAACAGGGTCGCAAGAAGCGTGTGGAAAAACCAAGGCACAAAATAACTGCCCATGAACTGAGAAAAGTCAAGCGTGCAGCTGCCAAGATGCCACTTGCCACCAGTTTGGCCATATTTCAGAGCTGCAACATCACTGGAATGCCCAAAAGCATAAGGTGTGCAATACTCAGAGACATGGCCAAGGTAAGAAAGGCTGAAAGACGACCACCACTGAACAAGACACACAAGCTGAAACGTCAAGACTGGGCCAAGAAATATCTCAAGACTGATTTTTCTAAGGTTTTATGGACTGATGAAATGAGAGTGAGTCTTGATGGGCCAGATGGATGGGCCCGTGGCTGGATTGGTAAAGGGCAGAGAGCTCCAGTCCGACTCAGACGCCAGCAAGGTGGAGGTGGAGTACTGGTTTGGGCTGGTATCATCAAAGATGAGCTTGTGGGGCCTTTTCGGGTTGAGGATGGAGTCAAGCTCAACTTCCAGTCCTACTGCCAGTTTCTGGAAGACACCTTCTTCAAGCAGTGGTACAGGAAGAAGTCTGCATCCTTCAAGAAAAACATGATTTTCATGCAGGACAATGCTCCATCACACGCGTCCAAGTACTCCACAGCGTGGCTGGCAAGAAAGGGTATAAAAGAAGAAAATCTAATGACATGGCCTCCTTGTTCACCTGATCTGAACCCCATTGAGAACCTGTGGTTCATCATCAAATGTGAGATTTACAAGGAGGGAAAACAGTACACCTCTCTGAACAGTGTCTGGGAGGCTGTGGTTGCTGCTGCACGCAATGTTGATGGTGAACAGATCAAAACACTGACAGAATCCATGGATGGCAGGCTTTTGAGTGTCCTTGCAAAGAAAGGTGGCTATATTGGTCACTGATTTGTTTTTGTTTTGTTTTTGAATGTCAGAAATGTATATTTGTGAATGTTGAGATGTTATATTGGTTTCACTGGTAAAAATAAATAATTGAAATGGGTATATATTTGTTTTTTGTTAAGTTGCCTAATAATTATGCACAGTAATAGTCACCTGCACACACAGATATCCCCCTAAAATAGCTAAAACTAAAAACTACTTCCAAAAATATTCAGCTTTGATATTAATGAGTTTTTTGGGTTCATTGAGAACATGGTTGTTGTTCAATAATAAAATTAATCCTCAAAAATACAACTTGCCTAATAATTCTGCACTCCCTGTATATTAGACGGTCAATGGATATTAATTTTACTGCAAGCCAGGGGACTATAGGCCCCAAAAATTATTCAATCACCGTACAAAAAAGAACAATTCATAATGGGCCTGGAGGAACAATAGGCGATCACCGTATAACAATTTTACTGTTGACCAGTTAGATTATAGGCCCCAAAAATTATGCACTCAACATACAGAAAAGATCAAGTAATTATGTGGCTGGAAGTATATTAGATGGCCAATGGATATCAATTTTAATGTATGCCAGTGGACTACAGGCCCCAAAAATTATTCATTAACCGGACAGAAAACATCAAGTGATTATGTGGCTGGAGGTATATTAGACGGTCATTGGATATCAATTTTACTGCAGGCCAGTGAAGTACAGGCACCAAACATTATGCATTTACCGTATAGAAAACATCAAGTGATTATGTGTCTGGAGGTATATTAAATGGTCAATGGATATACATTTTAATGCAGGCCAGTGGACTACAGGCCCCAAAAATTATTGATTCAGCAGACAGAAAGCATCTAGTGATTATGTGGCTGGAGGTAAATTAGACGGTCATTGGATATCAATTTTAATGTAGGCCAGTGGAGTACAGACCCCAAACGTTTATGCATTCACCGTATAGAAAACATCAAGTGATTATGTGGCCAGTGGACTAAAGGCCCCAAAAATTATTCATTCACCATACAGAAAAGAACAATTGATAATGTGGCTGGAGGTACATTAGGCGGTCACCGTATAACAAATTTTCTGTTGGTGAGTTAGATTACAGGCCCCAAAAATTATGCATTCACTGTACATAAAAGATCAAGTAATTATGTGGCTGGTGGTATATTAGACGGTCAATGGATATCAATTTTACTGCAAGCCAGTTGACTATAGGCCCCAAAAATTATTAATTCACCGAACAGAAAACATCAAGTGATTATATGGCTTGAGGTATATTAGACTGTCATTGGATATCAATTTTACTGCAGGCCAGTGAAATATAGGCCCCAAACATTATACATTCACTGTACAGAAAACATCAAATGATTATGTGGCTGGAAGTATATTAGACAGTCAATGGATATAAACTTTACAGCAGGCTAGTGGACTATAGGCCCCAAAAATTATTCATTCACCGAACAGAAAACATCAAATGATTATGTGGCTAGAGGTATATTAGACAGTCATTGGATATCAATTTTACTGTAGGCCAGTGGAGTACAGGCCCCAAATATTATGCATTTACCATACAGAAAACATCAAGTGATTATGTGGTTGGAGGTATATTAGACGGTCAATGCATATCAATTTTACTGTAGGCCAGTGGAGTATAGGCCTTAAAAATGATTCATTCACCGGACAGAAAGCATCAAATGATTATGTGGCTGGAGGTATATTAGACGGTCATTCGATATCAATTTTAATGTAGGCCAATAGAGTATAGGCCCCAAACAATATGCATTCACTGTATAAAAAAGATCAAATGATTATGTGGCTGGAGGTAAATTAAATGGTCAATGGATATAAATTTTACTGCAGGACAGTGGACTACAGGCCCCCAAAAATTATTCATTTACTGTACAGAAAAAAACAATTGATAATGTGGCTGGAGGTATATTAGACCGTCAATGGATACCAATTTTACTGTTGGCCAGTTAGATCACAGGCCCCAGAAATTATGCATTCACTATATAGAAAAGATCAAGTGATTATGTGGCTGGAGGTATATTAGACGGTCATTGGATATCAATTTTACTGCAGGCCAGTGAAGTACAGGCACCAAACATTATGCATTTACCGTATAGAAAACATCAAGTGATTATGTGTCTGGAGGTATATTAAATGGTCAATGGATATACATTTTAATGCAGGCCAGTGGACTACAGGCCCCAAAAATTATTGATTCAGCAGACAGAAAGCATCTAGTGATTATGTGGCTGGAGGTAAATTAGACGGTCATTGGATATCAATTTTAATGTAGGCCAGTGGAGTACAGACCCCAAACGTTTATGCATTCACCGTATAGAAAACATCAAGTGATTATGTGGCCAGTGGACTAAAGGCCCCAAAAATTATTCATTCACCATACAGAAAAGAACAATTGATAATGTGGCTGGAGGTACATTAGGCGGTCACCGTATAACAAATTTTCTGTTGGTGAGTTAGATTACAGGCCCCAAAAATTATGCATTCACTGTACATAAAAGATCAAGTAATTATGTGGCTGGTGGTATATTAGACGGTCAATGGATATCAATTTTACTGCAAGCCAGTTGACTATAGGCCCCAAAAATTATTAATTCACCGAACAGAAAACATCAAGTGATTATATGGCTTGAGGTATATTAGACTGTCATTGGATATCAATTTTACTGCAGGCCAGTGAAATATAGGCCCCAAACATTATACATTCACTGAACAGAAAACATCAAATGATTATGTGGCTGGAGGTATATTAGACAGTCAATGTATATCAATTTTACTGCAGGCCAGTGGACTATAGGCCCCAAAAAAATTTCATTCACCGAACAGAAAAAATCAAATGATTATGTGGCTGGAGATATATTAGACAGTCATTGGATATCCATTTTACTGCAGGCCAGTGGACTATAGGCCCCTTAAAATTATTCATTGACAGTACAAAAAAGAACAATTGATAATGTGCCTGGAGGTACAATAGGCGATCACCGTATAACAATTTTACTGTTGGCCAGTTAGATTACAGGCTCCAAAAATTATTCATTAACTGGACAGAAAACATCAAATGATTATGTGGCTGGAGGTATATTAGACGGTCAATGAATATCAATTTTAGTGCAGGCCAGTGGACTATAGGCCCCAAAAATTATTCATTTGCCAGACAGAAAACATCAAGTGATTATGTTGCTGGAGGTATATTAGATAGTCATTAGATATCAGTTTTACTGTAGGCCAGTGGACTATAGGCCCCAAACATTATGCATTCACAGCACAGAAAACATCAAGTGATTATGTTGCTGGAGGTATATTAGACGGTCAATGCATATCAATTTTACTGCAGGCCAGTGGATCACAGGCCCCAAAAATTATTCATTTACCAGACAGAAAACATCTAGTGATTATGGAGGTACATTAGGCGGTCAACGTATAACAATTTTACTGTTGGCCAGTTAGATTACAGGCCCCAAAAATTATGCATTCAACGTACATAAAAGATCAAGTGATTATGTGGCTGGAGGTATATTAGACGGTCATTGGATCTCAATTTTACTGTAGGCCAGTAAAAATACATTACAAATACATATGTTTAAAGGAATTAAAAATATAAAATTCTATTAAAGACAGGCTAACGAAATCAACCCTCTTGAAAAAACCCTAAATTATATTAGTTGAAATTCGATAACACATGGTCGTCACTAGAGATGTCCCGAACTATTCGCCGGCGAATAGTTCCCGGTGAACATTGCTTGTTCGCGTTCGCCGCGGAGGGCGAACATATGCGATGTTCGGTCCGCCCCCTATTCGTCATCATTGTGTAAACATTGACCCTGTACCTCACAGTCAGCAGACACATTCCAGCCAATCAGCATCATACCCTCCCTCCCAAACCCTCCCACCTCCTGGACAGCATCCATTTTTTGATTCATTCGGAAGCTGCAGTGTCACAAATTTGACTAAGTTGTAATCGCAATGCGATTAATACAGGTTATATTAATCGCATTGCGAATTCAACTTTGCTGGGTTCCTAATGGTTTGCGTTGCTATGGCTGGTGTCACCTGGTGAGGTAGAAAATGGTGTCACCCCCCCCCCCCCCCCCCCGAAGCCATAATAAAGAGATAAAGAGAAAAGTCAGCTCCAATCAGATATCTGCATAGACCCAGAGTCTTGGTCTATGTGCAGATATCTGATTGGAGCTGACTTCTTATTTTCTCTTTTGCACATAAACGTTTAAACTATATTCCTTAGTAAAAATGACCGGTCCACACCATGTGGGTCTATATTTATGAGGGCCCCCCTGAGCAAAGATTAGTAAATGTGGCCGGGTGGCCCCAGCCCACAGTTCAACACAACCCCTTATGTCTCCTGGGGACGTCTCTATAATAATCCAACAGTAATTTATGAATGGGGTTAGGTTATTAACTTATTATTATTGGGGTATTATTAAAATAATTTGGTCTATAAAGTCAGAGGCGCTCTACCTACCTCTTCCTCCCGGCACCAGAGACTCCTGCAGGGCAGCTGCCGCGGTGCCCCACCACTCACCAGGCTGCAGTGAGTCACACCCCCGTCCCCCTTTACCACGTGACGGCGCAACGTGCTTGCTTGCTTGCGAAGTTTAGAAGTTGAACTTGTAAGTGAGAACTCCTGCGTCGGCGGGCCGCGGGTGACACCCCATCAGACTGGTGTCACCCGGTGCGGCCCATACCCACCGCACCCCCCTCGCAACGCCACTGGATCTAAGTTGTAATCGCAATGCGATTAATACAGGTTATGTTAATCGCAATGTGATTACAACTTAGATATGAGTTCCTAATGGTTGTATTGCTAGAATATAACGAAGATTGAGAATATAGTGCTATATTCGTCAATTCTAGCAATACAACCATTAGGAACTCAGATCTAAGTTGTAATCGCAATGCGATTAAGATAACATGTATTAATCGCATTGCGATTACAACTTACATCTGAGTTCCTAATGGTTGTATTGCTAGAATTGACGAATATAGCACTATATTCTCAATCTTCGTTATATCCTAGCAATACAACCATTAGGAACCCAGCTCCAAGTTGTAATCGCAATGCGATTAATACAGGTTATATTAATCGCATTGCGAATTTAACTTCCACACTCTGTGTTAACTATGTAATTTTCCATGGGAGTTTTGCCATGGATCCCCCTCCGGCATGCCACAGTCCAGGTGTTAGTCCTCTTGAAACAACTTTTCAATCACTATTGTGGCCAGAAAGAGTCCCTGTGGGTTTTAAAATTCACCTGTCTATTGAAGTCTATGGCGGTTCGCCCGGTTCGCCCGTTCGCGAACATTTGCGGAAATTCTTGTTCGCCGTTCACGAACTGAAAATTTTATGTTCGCAACATCTCTAGTCGTCACAGGTGTTGAATTCCTCCGAGGCCCCAAACATTAGGCATTTACCGGACAGAAAAGGCCTTTTATGCCGCTGTATTTACATAGGACAGGGACCATTATTTGTTCTGGGTGGTGCCGAATATGTGTGGGCTGGCATGAGGAAATTCAATTAAACGTGGTCGTCACAGGTGTTGAATTCCCCAGAGATCCATGCCTCATTCATTTTTAGAAATGTGAGGTAGCCCACATGTCGTGAGCTAGGTGATCCCCTCTGCTGCGCTGAACGTCCTTTCGGACAGAACACTCGGCGAGGGGCAAGCCAAGATTTCCATGGCAAATTGTGCCAGCTCTTGCTATAGGTCAAGCCTGCACACTTAGTAGTTAAGGGGTTCCTCGCTTCTCAGATCAGTTGGCTGCAAGGATGATATTATATCCGAAGTGACCAACACATCTTCAAACCGCCCTCTTCTTGCATGCGCTGTAGGATTGGTACACGTAACTGTTTCTTTGTGGGTGAAAATTCCTCAGTCAGCTCCCGTAATAGCAGAATGCAGCATTTCTCAAAGCAAGGCATGGAAATGCTGCATTCCTACAGCCCTCTGTGATGCTGGTAACATGTCTGCCACTTTGTGTTTGTACCAGGGGTCTAAGTACGTTGCCACCCAGTATTGGTCCTTGCCCTTTATGCTTTTTATACGGGGGTCCCTCTTCAAACACTGGAGCATGACGGCCCCCATCTGCGCTAAATTGGAAGCGGTGGAGCACCTTGGCTCCTGCTTATCGCCCAGGAGAATGTCGTCCTCGGTCTCCTCCCCCCATCTACGGACAACACTAGGGATCCCAGAAAAGTTTAAAGCCTGTTCTTCTTGCTCCTCCTCCTCCTCCTCCTCCTCCACCCAGCCACCATCCTCCTCTGACACCTCTTCAGACTCCTTCTAACTTGTCTCAGATCTAGCCCCCCTGGTAATTCATTCAGCATTGCGACTTCCTCACCTTCCTGCTCCTCGACGGCTTGATCAATGACACAACGCAATGCACGCTCCAGAAAGAAGGCGTAAGGTAAAATGTCACTGATGGCGCCTTGGCTGCAACTACCTAGTTTGGTGATCACATCAAATGGCCGCAGAAGTCTGCATGCGTCGTGCATAAGCAGCCACTGGCGCGATAAAAAAAAAAAAAGAGGCTCCCCAGATCCTGTCCTGCCGCAAAGTTCGTACAGGTAGTCGTTAACAGCGCGTTTCTGCTAAAGCAGCCTATCAAGCATATACAAGGTGGAGTTCCAGGGCATCGGGCAGTCACAAATCAGACGTTTGACTGGCAGGTGGTGTCGCCACTGAACATCAGCAAGGCGAGCCATGGCAGTGTAAGATCTTCTAAAAAGGCCAGAGATTTTCCTGGCCTGCCGCAAGACATCCTGGAACCTGGGGTATTTGGCAACGAAACTAAATTCAGCACGTGTGTCATTTTGCCTGTTTCAGCGTGCTCAGCAGATTGGCACTGTTTTTGCACACCACTTTATCAACTGTCAAATTGAGCGGGGTTAGGCACTGATCGGCCTGTGACCGCAGAACTGAAAGCAGTGAAGGACCGGTGTGGCTCTTGGCTTCCAGACACAACAGCAGCAGCACGGCATAGCAACGTCTCACCTGGCACATCAAATAGGTTCTGGGGAGCTAGGGGGGTGTAGCAAAAGAGGCGGTAGCAGAGGAAAAGGAGGAGTCAGCCGAGGAGGAGACGGTGGATGGAGTAGGAGGAGAAGAAAAAGAGGCAGGCCTGAATAAAATCTGTGGCGGTAGCACCAAATCCACACGGGTGCCACAGGTTGCATGCTAGACAGCCATCAGAAGGTTCACCCATTGGACAGTGAAAGTTATGTACATTCCCGCACACTATTGAACTTATATTATAGGTATATCACACCCCTGCCTCAATCAGTTTTTTGGGGGAGCAACTGGTATATCACACGAGTTGCAATTAGTTGCTCCAATATCGCTTGTCCCTTTGTATAGCTGCGGTATTGCAGCAGAACCACAAACAAAAGCTACACAATACAAATGCACTATATAGAAATTATATTATTAGTATATCACACCCCTGCCTCAATCAGTTTTATTGGGGGGCAACTGGTATATGAAATCACTTGCAATTAGTTGTTCCAATAGCGTTTGTCCCTCTGTATAGCTGCTGAATCGCTACAGAACCGCACACAACTGCTGCAGAATACAAATGCACTATATAGAAAATATATTAGAGGTATATCACACTACTGCCTTAATCAGTTGTTTTTTTTTGGGGGGGGAACCTGTATATCACACCAGTTGCAATTAGTTGTTCCAATAGCGTTTGTCCCTCTGTATAGCTGCGGCATCTCAGCAGAACCGCAAAAAAACTGCTGCACAATACAAATGCACTATAAAAAAAAGTATATTATAGGTATATCACACCCCTGCCTCAATCATTTTTTTTTGGGGGGGGGGGCAACCTGTATATCACACCAGTTGCAATTAGTTGTTCCAATAGCGTTTGTCCCTCTGTATAGCTGTGGTATCACAGCAGAACTGCAAACAAATGCTACACAATGCAAATGCACTATATATAAATTATATTATAGGTATATCACACCCCTGCCTCAATCAGTTTTTTTGGGGGGCAACTGGTATTTCACACCAGTTGCATTTAGTTGTTTCAATAGCGTTTGTCCCTCTGTATAGCTGCGGTATCTTAGCAGAACCGCACACAACTGCTGCACAATGCAAATGTACTATATAGAAATTTTATTATAGGTATTTCACACCCCTGCCCCAATCAGATTTTTTGGGGGGAAACTGGTATATCACACCAGTTGCAATTAGTTGTTTCAATAGCGTTTGTCCCTCTGTATAGCTGCGGTATCTCAGCAGAACTGCACATAACTGCTGCACAATGCAAATGTACCATATAGAAATTTTATTATAGGTATATCACACCCCTGCCTCAATAATTTTTTTGGGGGGCAACTTGTATATCACACCTGTTGCAATTAGTTGTTCCAATAGTGTTTGCCCCTCTGTATAGCTTTATTATCTCAGCAGAACCGCAAAAAAACTGCTGAACAATACAAATGAACTATATAGAAATTATATTATAGGTATATCACACCCCTGCCTCAATCAGTTTTTTTGGGGGGCAACTGGTATATCACACCAGTTGCAATTAGTTGTTCCAATAGCGTTTATTCTTCTGTATAGCTGCGGTATCATAGCAGAACTGCTGCACAATTGCTGCACAATACAAATGCACTATATAGAAAGTATATTATAGGTATATCACACCCCTGCCTCAATCATTTTTTTGGGGGCAACTTGTATATCACACCAGTTGCAATTAGTTGTTCCAATAGCGTTTGTCCCTATGTATAGCTGCGGCATCTCAGCAGAACCGCAAAAAAACTGCTACACAATACAAGTGCACTATATAGAAATTATATTAAAGGTATATTACACCCCGGCCTCAATATGTTTTTTGGGGGGGCAACTGGTATATCACACCAGTAGCATATAGTTGTTCCAATAGCGTTTGTACCTCTGTATAGCTACTATATCTCAGCAGAACCGCACACAACTGCTGCACAATACAAATGCACTATATAGAAATTATTTTATAGGTATATTATTCCCCTTCCCCAAACAGTATTTTTTTGGGGAAACTGGTATATCACACAAGTTTTAATTAGTTGTTTCAATAGCGTTTGTCCCTCTGTATAGCTGCAGTATCTCAGCAGAACCACACACAACTGCTGCAGAATACAAATGCATTATATAGAAATAATATTATAGATATTTCACACCTCTGCCTCAATCAGTTTTTTTGGGGGGCAACTGGTATATCACACCAGTTGCAATTAGTTGTTCCAATACCGTTTGTCCCTCTTTATAGCCGCAGTATAGCTACAGAACCGCACACAACTGCTGCAGAATTCAAATGCACTATATAAAAATTATATTATAGGTATATCAAACCCCGGCCTCAATCAGTTTTTTTGGGGGGGGAAACTGGTATGTCACACCAGTTGCAATTAGTTGTTCCACTAGCGTTTGTCCCTCTGTATAGCTGCGGTATCGCTACAGAACCGCACACAACTGCTCAACAATACAAATGAACTATATAGAAATTATATTATAGGTATATATCACACCCCTGCCTCAATCAGTTTTTTTGGGGTGCAACTGGTATATCACACCAGTTGCAATTAGTTGTTCCAATAGTGTTTATTCTTCTATATAGCTGCGGTATCATAGTAGAACCGCAGACAACTGCTGCACAATACAAATGCACTATATAGAAAGTATATTATAGGTATATCACACCCCTGCCTCAATAAGTTTTTTTTTTTTGGGGGGGGGCAACTAGTATATCACACCAGTTGCAATTCGTTGTTCTAATAGCTTTTGTCCATCTGTATAGCTGCGGTATCACAGCAGAACTTAAAACAACTGCTACACAATACAAATGCACTATATATAAATAAAATTAAAGGTATATCACACCCCTGCCTCAATCAGTTTTTTTGGGGGGAAACTGGTATATCACACCACTAGCATATTGTTGTTCCAATAGCGTTTGTACCTCTGTATAGCTGCGGTATCTCAGCAGAACAGCACACAACTGGTGCACAATACAAATGCACTATATAGAAATTATTTAATAGGTATATCACACCCCTGCCTCAATCATTTTTTGGGGGGGCAACTTGTATATCACAAGAGTTGCAATTAGTTGTTCCAATAGTGTTTGGCCCTTTGTATAGCTGCGGTATTTCAGCAGAAAGCAAAAAAACTGCTGAACAATACAAATGAACTATATAGAAATTATATTATAGGAATATCACACCCCTGCCTCAATCAGTTTTTTTGGGGGGCAAATTGTATATCACACCAGTTGCAATTAGTTGTTCCAATAGCGTTTGTCCTTTTGTATAGCTGCAGTATCTCAGCAGAACCGCACACAACTGCTGCACAATACAAATGCACTATATAGAAAGTATATTATAGGAAAATTACACCCCTGCCCCAATCAGTTTTTTTTGGGGGGGGGAAACTGGTATACCACACCAGTTTCAATTAGTTGTTCCATTAGTGTTTGTCCTTCTGTATAGCTGCGGTATGTCAGTAGAACCGCAAACAACTGTTGCACAATACAAATGCACCATATAGAAAGTATATTATAGGTATATCACACCTCTGCCTCAATCAGTTTTTTTTTGCTGCAAACTGGTATTTCACACGAGTTGCAATTAGTTGTTCCAATAGCGTTTGTCCCTATGTATAGCTGCGGCATCTCAGCAGAACCGCAAAAAAACTGCTGAACAATACAAATGCACTATTTAGAAATTATATTATAGGTATATCACACCCCTGCCTCAATCAGTTTTTTGGGGGGCAACTAGTATATCACACCAGTTGCAATTAGTTGTTCTAATAGCTTTTGTCCATCTGTATAGCTGCGGTATCACAGCAGAACCGAAAACAACTGCTACACAATACAAATGAACTACAGTATATATAAATAATATTAAAGGTATATCACACCCCTGCCTCAATCAGTTTTTTTGGGGGGAAACTGGTATATCACACCACTAGCATATTGTTGTTCCAATAGCGTTTTTCCCTCTGTATAGCTGCGGTATCTCAGCAGAACAGCACACAACTGCTGCACAATACAAATGCACTATATAGAAATTATTTAATAGGTATATTACACCCCTGCCCCAATCAGTTTTTTTGGGGGCAACTGGTATACCACACCAGTTGCAATTAGTTGTTCCAATAGCGTTTGTCCCTCTTTATAGCTGCGTCATCTTAGCAGAACCGCACATAACTGCTGGACCATACAAATGCACTATATAGATAGTATATTATAGGTATATCACACCCCTGCCCCAATCAGTTTTTTTGGGGGCAACTGGTATATCACACCAGTTTCAATTCGTTGTTCCAATAGCGTTTGTCCCTCTGTATAGCTGCGGTATCTCAGCAGAACCGCAAATAACTGCTATAGAATACAAACGCACTATATAGAAAGTATATTACAGGTATATCACACTCCTGCCTCAATCCGTTTTTTGGGTAATTATTTATTCTAATAGCGTTTGTCCCTCTGTATAGCTGCAGTATCGCAGCAGAACCTCACACAACTGCTGCATAATCCAAATGTACTATAATATACTTTCTATGTTAGAAAGTATATTATAAGTATATCACATTCCTCTGTATGTCACACCTATCGATAGCACACCTATTTCAGTCCTTAAAAGTACTTTTGTGGATATATATATATATATATATATATATATATATATACAGTTGCAAGAAAAAGTATGTGAACCCTTTGGAATGATATGGATTTCTGCCCAAATTGGTCATAAAATGTGATCTGATCTTCATCTAAGTCACAACAATAGACAATCACAGTCTGCTTAAACTAATAACACACAAAGAATTAAATGTTACCATGTTTTTATTGAACACACCATGTAAACATTCACAGTGCAGGTGGAAAAAGTATGTGAACCGTTAGACTAATGACATCTCCAAGAGCTAATTGGAGTGAGGCGTCAGCCAACTGGAGTCCAATCAATGAGATGAGATTGGAGGTGTTGGTTACAGCTGCCCTGGCCTTTAAAAAACACACACCAGTTCTGGGTTTGCTTTTCACCAGAAGCATTGCCTGATGTGAATGATGACTCGCACAAAAGAGCTCTCAAAAGACCTACGATTAAGAATTGTTGACTTGCATAAAGCTGGAAAGGGTTACAAAAGTATCTCCAAAAGCCTTGCTGTTCATCAGTCCACGGTAAGACAAATTGTCTATAAATGGAGAAAGTTCAGCACCGCTGCTACTCTCCCTAGGAGTGGCCGTCCTGTAAAGATGACTGCAAGAGCACAGCGCAGACTGCTCAATGAGGTGAAGAAGCATCCTAGAGTGTCATCTAAAGACTTACAAAAGTCTCTGGCATATGCTAACATCCCTGTTAGCGAATCTACGATACGTAAAACACTAAACAAGAATGGATTTCATGGGAGGATACCACAGAGGAAGCCACTGCTGTCCAAAAAAAACATTGCTGCACGTTTACAGTTTGCACAAGAGCACCTGGATGTTCCACAGCAGTACTGGCAAAATATTCTGTGGACAGATGAAACCAAAGTTGAGTTGCTTGGAAGAAACACACAACACTATGTGTGGAGAAAAATAGGCACAGCACACCAACATCAAAACCCCATCCCAACTGTGAAGTATGGTGGTGGGGGCATCATGGTTTGGGGCTGCATTGCTGCGTCAGGGCCTGTTCGGATTGCTATCATCAAAGGAAAAATGAATTCTCAAGTTTATCAATACATTTTGCAGTAGAACTTAAGGCCATCTGTCCACCAGCTGAAGCTCAACAGAAGATGGGTGTTGCAACAGGACAATGACCCAAAGCATAGAAGTAAATCAACAACAGAATGGCTTAAACAGAAGAAAATACGCCTTCTGGAGTGGCCCAGTCAGAGTCCTGACCTCAACCCGATTGAGATGCTGTGGCATGACCTCAAGAAAGCGATTCACCCCAGACATCCCAAGAATATTGCTGAACTGAAACAGTTCTGTAAAGAGGAATGGTCAAGAATTACTCCTGACCATTGTGCACGTCTGATCTGCAACTACAGGAAACGTTTGGTTGAAGTTATTGCTGCCAAAGGAGGTTCAACCAGTTATTAAATCCAAGGGTTCACATACTTTTTCCACCTGCACTGTGAATGTTTACATGGTGTGTTCAATAAAAACATGATAACATTAAATTCTTGGTGTGTTAATAGTTTAAGCAGACTGTGATCGTCTATTGTTGTGACTTAGATGAAGATCAGATCACATTTTATGACCAATTTGTGCAGAAATCCATATCATTCCAAAGGGTTCACATACTTTTTATTGCAACTGTATATATATATATATATATATATATATAATTTATTTATTTTTTTAAATGAAGACACCGCGGCACATCCGTTGGTGAAGAAGTGTGGATCTTTATTCACCCATGCGCGATGTTTCGGTCCGCTTACTGGGACCCTTCACACCAGTTGCAATTAGTTGTTCCAATAACGTTTGTCCCTCTGTATAGCAGAACCGCAAACAAATGCTACAAAATACAAATGCACTATATATAAATAATATTATAGGTAAATCACTCCTGCCTCAATCAGTTTTTTGGGGGGGCAACTTGTATATCACACCAGTTGCAATTAGTTGTTCCAATAGCGTTTGTCCCTCTGTATAGCTGCGGCATCTCAGCAGAACTGCAAAAAAACTGCTGCACAATACAAATGCACTATAAAGAAAGTATATTATAGGTATATCACACTCCTGCATCAATCATTTTTTTTTTTGCATTTTACACCTTGGTAAGGTGTTATTACCGCTGGCACCCAATTATCCATTACAAGGTGTGCTGCCCTGAACTTCTGTTACTATATACACTTCTCAAAAAAATAAAGGGAACACTTAAACAACACAATGTAACTCCAAGTCAATCACACTTCTGTGAAATCAAACTGTCCACTTAGGAAGCAACACTGAGTGACAATCAATTTCACATGCTGTTGTGCAAATGGGATAGACAACAGGTGGAAATTATAGGCAATTAGCAAGACACCCCCAATAAAGGAGTGGTTCTGCAGGTGGTGACCACTTCTCAGTTCCTATGCTTCCTGGCTGATGTTTTGGTCACTTTTGAATGCTGGCGGTGCTTTCACTCTAGTGGTAGCATTAGACAGAGTCTACAACCCACACAAGTGGCTCAGGTAGTGCAGCTTATCCAGGATGGCACATCAATGCGAGCTGTGGCAAGAAGGTTTGCTGTGTCTGTCAGCGTAGTGTCCAGAGCATGGAGGTGCTACCAGGAGACAGGCCAGTACATCAGGAGACGTGGAGGAGGCCGTAGGAGGGCAACAACCCTGCAGCAGGACCGCTACCTCCGCCTTTGTGCAAGGAGGAACAGGAGGCGCACTGCCAGAGCCCTGCAAAATGACCTCCAGAAGGCCACAAATGTGCATGTGTCTGCTCAAACGGTCAGAAACAGACTCCATGAGGGTGATATGAGGGCCCGACGTCCACAGGTGGGGGTTGTGCTTACAGCCCAACACCGTGCAGCACGTTTGGCATTTTCCAGAGAACACCAATATTGCCAAATTCACCACTGGCGCCCTGTGCTCTTCACAGATGAAAGCAGGTTCACACTGAGCACATGTTACAGACGTGACAGAGTCTTGAGACGCCATGGAGAACGTTCTGCTGCCTGCAACATCCTCCAGCTTGACCGGTTTGGCATTGGGTCAGTAATGGTGTGGGGTGGCATTTCTTGTGCTCGCCAGAGGTAGCCTGACTGCCATTAGGTACCAAGATGAGATCCTCAGACCCCTTGTGAGACCATATGCTGGTGCGGTTGGCCCTGGGTTCCTCCTAATGCAAGACAATGCTAGTCCTCATGTGGCTGGAGTGTGTCAGAAGTTCCTGCAAGACAAAGGCATTGATGCTATGGACTGACCCGCCCGTTCCCCAGACCTGAATCCAATTGAGCACATCTGGGACATCATGTCTCGCTCTATCCACCAACGTCACGTTGCACCACAGACTGTCCAGGAGTTGGCAGATGCTTTAGTCCAGGTCTGGGAAGAGATCCCTCAGGAGACCGTCCGCCACCTCATCAGGAGCATGCACAGGCGATTTAGGGAGGTCATACAGGCACGTGGAGGCCACACACACTACTGAGCCTCATTTTGACTTGTTTTAAGGACATTACATCAAAGTTGGATCAGCCTGTAGTGTGTTTTTCCACTTTAATTTTGAGGGTGACTCCAAATCCAGACCTCCATGGGTTTAAAAATTTGATTTCCATTTTTTTTATTTTTGTGTGATTTTGTTGTCAGCACATTCAACTATGTAAAGAACAAAGTATTTCAGAAGAATATTTAATTAATTCAGATCTAGGATGTGTTATTTTTGTGTTACCTTTATTTTTTTGAGCAGTGTGTATATATATATATATATATATATATATTACACAAATAGTGCAGCAGCACAGTCAGACACGGTGTACCGGGTGCAACTCCCCACAGAGGTCGGCTATTCCTCCACGAAATATATCAAACGAATGACGAGGCAGCACTTCCAGCATAGAGTGAACGGGTGAGGACCCCAAACTTTATTCCAAGCGACGTTTCGGCCTGCTCAATGAGGCCTTTATCAAGCCTAAAAGCTTGATAAAGGCCGCATTGAGCAGGCCGAAACGTCGCTTGGAATAAAGTTTGGGGTCCTCACCCGTTCACTCTATGCTGGAAGTGCTGCCTCGTCATTCGTTTGATAAATATATATATATATATATATATATATATATATATATTACAAAAAGTTAGGGATATTTGCTTTTGAATTAAATTTCAAGATGAACAAGGTGTTTGATCCATGAATAACCCAATAAATTTCCTGGTTTAATTAGAATTGGTATTTATTTATCCTGACAATTTATCAACAATACCTCGCCATTGCAAAGCTACAAGCAGGATGTTCTCAGTCGGAAGTGGTCACTGAGCTTAGAGTGTCACAGAGTGTCATAAGCAGGCTGCAACAGAGATACAGAGATACTGGAAGAGTCATAGAAAGGCATAGAAGTGGACGTCCTTTGGCCACATCCCACACTGATGACTGCTTCATTGTGAACAATGCCTTGTGAAACCAGACGATGAATGCCACACATTCCAAGGCACATTTAATGAAAGTAAGAAGCGTCATATCAGTCCATTCAAAACTGTTTACTTCAGCATGATCTGCATGATAGAAAACCTGAAAGGGTACCTGACCACACCACCAGGCACTGGCATCATTGTCTTTCATGGGCCAGGGAACATCTATGCTGGACGAGGGACCAGTGGGCCTTAGTGCTGTTCACTGATGACAGTCGATTCACACTAAGCAGAAATGATGGTCACCAACGACGTCAAGGAGAGCACTAACTGTTGTCACCAGATGATCCTTTTATGGTGGTGGTGTTACAGTGTGAACAGGTGTGTCTAGTCAATATAGAACTGCCCTACACTTTGTGAATTGTACAGTGACAAGTCCATACTACCTGAATAACATCATTAATCCAGTCATTGTGCCTCTGTATTAACAACATAGGCCACAACACAGGCCAAATTTCATCTTCATGGATCACAATCTGCCAGCTCATCGAGGTCGCATCATTAGGGAGCGACTGCTGGAGTCTCAAATGGAGTGTCCAGCATTTTCTTCAGACCTGAATCCCATTGTAAACCTATGGAACCAGTTGAGTCGCCGTGTAGAGGCTCATAACTCAGGCTCTGTACCCCAAAACCTCAATGACCTAAGGGCCACTCTTCAAGAAAAGTGGGATGCCATGCCTCAGCATACAATAAGTCAACTTGTGAACAGCATGAGACATCGTTGTCAAGCTCCAATTGATGCTCAAGGTCACATTATTGAGACATTGGAATTTTTTGGGGGGGTATACCCAATATTGTTGTTGATTTTTTTTTTTTATGAATTGTTTGAGATGAGGAAATCACCATTGCATGCTTCTTAAATGCCCTACTTTCATAATATAACATCACTGTAGAGTGAACTTTAAGTTTTTCATAAATTTCACCCAAAAGTCAAATATCCCTAACTTTTTGTGAGTAGTGTATGTGTTTTTCAAGAGCAGTCACTGATTTGTGTATAAATTTGTACCACTTTCTCTACTTAGTATTAATACATTTGTTAAAAAGACATGCCCACCACCTAACCCAGTGTGTCCATTTTTTTACGCATTTTTCAAAACTAATAAGTGCAGAGGAAAAATTGTGCAAATGTGTCATGCAGCATGATTTTAACCCCTTTGCTACCAGCAGCATACATGTATGGCACTGGAGCGATAGGGCAAACATGGCGCCTTATGGCGCATGCAGCGGGCACCATGGCCAAAGGGTTCCGCTGCTATAAACAGCAGATAGCCGTGGCTAATGCCGATCATAAAGTTTTGTAGCCACTGTTGTTGGCTTTTGTTTCAATAAATAGTTTGAGATGAGGAAATTACCATTGCATGCTTCCATCTAAATGCCCTACTTTCTGTCACGGAAGGAAACGGCAAAGCAAACAAAACTACTGACTAGGCCCCAAAAGCTAGGAAACAAAGGGGTCACCTCCTAGCAATCCCTAAAAGACTTTTCCTACGCTGCTATGCCCATATGCATATCTCGATGGTAGATATTCACATGCCCACGTACCTAAGCTGAAACACACTGGACCAAACCCTCAGCAGTAGGGAAAAGGGAATGAGACTACCAGCTCCTTCAACCACCGAAGGAGCAAGCGTCACTCTAGGGGCCTAGTAAAAACAGACACAGAAGGAAAAAAGGAAAAGGACTTATCTTTAGATGAGTTGGGGCAGACATTCCACCAAAACTACCAGCACACAAACAAGAAAGAACTATAACTCGCAAAGGCTATAGGGAGAGGGAGGAATAAATAGCCCCCCCCCCCAATGACCAAACAAACCACACCTGATAGGAGGTGGGATTCTGTTCAAACCCAAAACAAAACAAACTGTCAGATCGAGTCACGTGCACCAACTCTGACAGATCGTCTCAGAACACCCACAGGGCAGGGCGTGACCATACCCCCCCCCCTCTACGGGTGACCTCCAGACACCCAGGCCCAACTTTATCCAGGTGTGCCCTGTGAAAGGCATTAACAAGGTGGCTAGCGTTAACATCGATAGCTGGAACCCAAATTCTTTCCTCGGGACCGTATCCCCTCCAATGCACCAGGTACTGAAGGGAACCACGAAGAACACATGAGTTGAGAATTCTGGAGAAGGAGAAGGCAAAGGAGATGGTTCCGCAGGTTCCACATATTTCTTCAACAAGGACCTGTGAAACACATTATGGATCTTCCAGGCCTGCAGAAGTTCCAGACAAAACGCCACCGAATTGACAATGGCCGAGAATTTGTAAGGGCCAATAAATCTTGGACCCAATTTCTAAGAGGGTACCTTCAGCTTAATGTTTTTAGTGGACAACCACACCAAATCACCCACACACAGGTCCGGACCAGTCATACCTCTCTTGTCAGTCATTTGTTTATATCTTTCACCCATTTTTTTCAAATTAACTTGAATCTTCCGCAAGATAGATGACAAAGAGGAAGAGAATATCTCCTCTTCTGGTATCCCAGAAGATTCGGTCCCAGAAAAAGTACCAAACTGAGGGTGAAAACCATATGCGCCAAAAAATGGTGACTTATCAGTTGACTCCTGCCTATGGTTGTTCAAGGCAAACTCAGCTAAAGACAAGAACGAGGACCACTCATCCTGATTCTCAGCGACAAAACACCTCAAATAGGTCTCCAGGTTTTGGTTAGCGAGCTCAGTTTGACCATTCTACTGAGGAGGTAAGGCCGAAGAGATAGACAACTGAATACCCAGACGAGAACAAAAACTCCTCCAAAACCTAGAAACAAATTGCGTCCCCCTATCAGACACCACATCAGAGGGAATGCCATGTAATTTCACAATGTTATCAATAAAAACCTGAGCGAAAGTTTTCGTAATGGTACAAAGTGAGCCATCTTGCTGAAGCGGTCCACTACCACCAAAATCACAGTTTTCCCAGAGGAACTCGGCAAATCAGTAATGAAGTCCATGGACAAATGGGTCCAAGGACAAGATGGGATGGACAAAGGAAGAAGGGATCCTGATGGCCGGGTGTGCGCCACCTTCTCACGTGCACAGGTCTCACAAGCTGCTACATAACTCTCAACACTTTTACGCAACCCAGGCCACCAAAATTTCCGGGAAATAAGATCTACAGTGGATCTATTTCCAGGATGTCCCGCAAGGACAGTATCATGATGCTCCTTGAACACTTTGTATCGCAGTTCAGAAGGAACAAACAACTTACCGGGAGGACAAGAATCAGGAGCCTCCTCTTGAGCCCCCAACACTTCCGTCTCCAGCTCAGGGTAAAGAGCGGAAACCACCACCCCATCATCCAAAATCGGAGCGGGGTCCTCCGAATCCCCCCCCCCCCCCCCGGAAAGCTATGGCACAACGCATCCGCTTTGACGTTTTTAATCCCAGGGCGATAGGTAACCACAAAATTGAACCTGGTAAAAAACAATGACCATCTAGCCTGCCTAGGATTTAAATGCTTTGCAGATTGCAGGTAGGCCAGATTCTTATGGTCAGTAAATACCATAATCAGGTAGGTAGCCCCTTCTAGCCAATGGCGCCACTCTTCCAAGGCCAATTTCATGGCCAACAACTCTCTATTCCCAACATCATAATTTATCTTGGCGGCCAAGTGTTTCTTGGAGAAAAAAGCACACAGGCGCCATTTCCTAGGAGAGTGACCCTGCGACAAGACTGCTCCGACTCCCACTTCTGATGCATCAACCTCCACAATGAAGGGTTGAGACACATCAGGTTGCATCAGAATGGGCGCAGAAGCAAAACATTTCTTAATAGCAGAAAAAGCCTGTAATGCCTCATCCGACCAGACAGAGAAGTCAGCGCCCTTCCTAGTCATATCTGTCAAAGGTTTGACAATGGTGGAATAATTCAGGATGAACTTTCTGTATTAATTAGTAAATCCTAAAAACCGCATCAGGGCTTTCTGATTCTCCGGCCAATCCCATTCCAGTACCGCACGGACCTTTTCGGGATCCATACGAAAACCAGAGGCAGAAAGCAAGTACCCCAAAAACGGCAGCTCCTGAACAGAAAACACACATTTTTCCAACTTAGCATACAATTTATTCTCCCGAAGGATCAATAACACTTGTCTCAAAATGATCCTGCTGAGTCTTCATATCGGGAGAGTAAATTAGTATGTCATCGAGGTAAATAACCACAAACCTCCCCACCAAATGAGGAAAAATGTCATTGATAAAGCGCTAAAAGACTGCTGGAGCATTAGTTAAACCAAAGGGCATGACTAGGTTCTCGAAGTGACCCTCGGGGGGTATTAAAGGCCGTTTTCCACTCATCTCCTTCCCTGATTCTGATCAGATTATAAGCTCCTCTTAAATCCAACGTAGAAAGCACCTTAGCACCAACAATCTGATCAAAAAGATCCGGAATCAAGGCAAGGGGATAAGGATCACGGACTGTAATGAGATTCAGTTCGAGGAAATCTAGGCACGGTCTAAGGGATCTGTCCTTCTTCTTTACGAAAAAGAAGCCAGCGGCTATAGGAGACTTAGATGGTTTAATATGTCCCTTTGCCAAACTCTCGGCAAAGTACTCCCGCATAGCTATTCTTTCAGGTTGAGAAAGATTATATAACCAAAATTTTGCGCCGAGGATAAGATTGACCGGACAATCATATTCCCGGTGAGGGGGCAACTCCTGAGCTCTGCCCTCCGAGAATACGTCTGAAAAATCAGAAAGAAACTGAGGCAACACCTTAGTGACCACCCCTGAAATAGAGGCACTAAGACAGTTGCCATACAAAATTCACTCCAATTCCTGATTTGTCTTGTTTGCCAGTCAATGGTAGGGTTATGTTTTATCAACCATGGTAGACCCAGAACCATCGGAGCAGGCAAACCTTTCATAACAAAACAAGAAATGAACTCGACATGAGAATCACCCACCCTCAAATGAATATCCTGAACAATATGAGCTAGACATCTTTGCGAGAGGGGGGCGGAATCTATAACAAACACAGGTATCTCTTTGATTAATGCGGTAGTTATAAAACCATGACTCTGAACAAACTGAAAATCAATAAGATTAACCCCTGCACCACTGTCAACAAATACAGTGGGATGCGAAAGTTTGGGCAACCTTGTTAATCGTCATGATTTTCCTGTATAAATCGTTGGTTGTTACGAAAAAAAAATGTCAGTTAAATATATCATATAGGAGACACACACAGTAATATTTGAGAAGTGAAATGAAGTTTATTGGATTTACAGAAAGTGTGCTATAATTGTTTAAACAAAATTAGGCAGGTGCATAAATTTGGGCACCACAAAAAAGAAATGAAATCAATATTTAGTAGATCCTCCTTTTGCAGAAATTACAGCCTCTAAACGCTTCCTGTAGGTTCCAATGAGAGTCTGGATTCTGGTTGAAGGTATTTTGGACCATTCCTCTTTACAAAACATCTTTAGTTCATTCAGGTTTGAGCATGGACAGCTCTCTTTAAGTCACACCACAGATTTTCAATTATATTCAGGTCTGGGGACTGAGATGGCCATTCAAGAACGTTGCACTTGTTCCTCTGCATAAATGCCTTAGTGGATTTTGAGCAGTGTTTAGGGTCGTGGTCTTGT
The DNA here is from genome assembly GCF_905171765.1 of Bufo bufo. Taxonomy (NCBI): domain Eukaryota; kingdom Metazoa; phylum Chordata; class Amphibia; order Anura; family Bufonidae; genus Bufo; species Bufo bufo. Next base: position 459,192,914 of record NC_053391.1, read on the forward strand.
TGAAAGATCCAGCCCCGACGCAGCTTCAGCTTTGTCACTGATTCCTGGACATTGGTCTCCAGAATCTGCTGATACTGAGTGGAATCCATGCGTCCCTCAACTTTGACAAGATTCCCAGTCCCTACACTGGCCACACAGCCCCACAGCATGATGGAACTACCACCATATTTTACTGTAGGTAGCAGGTGTTTTTCTTGGAATGCTGTGTCCTTTTTCCTCCATGCATAACACCCCTTGTTATGGCCAAATAACTAAATTTTAGTTTCATCAGTCCACAGCACCTTATTCCAAAATGAAGCTGGCTTGTTCAAATGTGCTTTAGCCCACCTCAAGCGGCACTTTTTTTGCTGTGGGCGGAGAAAAGGCTTCCTCTGCATCACTCTCGCATACAGCATCTCCTTGTGTAAAGTGCGCCGAATGGTTGAACGATGCACAGTGACTCCATCTGCAGCAAGATGTGGTAGGTCTTTGGTGCTGGTCTGTGGGTTGACTCTGACTGTTCTCACCATTCGTCGCTTCTATCTATCCGAGATTTTTCTTGGTCTGCCACTTCGAGCCTTAACTTGAACTGAGCCTGTGGTCTTCCATTTCCTCAATATGTTCCTAACGGTGGAAACAGACAGCTGAAATCTCTGAGACAGTTTTCTGTATCCTTCCCCTAAACCATGATGGTGAACAATCTTTGTCTTCAGGTCATTTGAGAGTTGTTTTGAGACCCCCATGTTGCTACTCTTCAGAGAAAATTAAAAGAGGAGGGAAACTTACAATTGACCCCCTTAAATACTCTTTCTCATAATTGGATTCACCTGTATATGTAGGTCAGGGGTCACTGAGCTTGCCAAGACAATTTGAGTTCCAATAATTAGTTCTAAAGGTTTTGGAATCAATAAAATAACAACAGTGCCCAAATTTATGCACCTGCCTAATTTTGTTTAAACAATTATAGCACACTTTCTGTAAATCCAATAAACTTCATTTCACTTCTCAAATATCACTGTGTGTGTCTCCTATATAATATATTTAACTGACATTTTTTATCATAACAACCAACGATTTATACAAGAAAATCATGACGATTAACAAGGTTGCCCAAACTTTCGCATCCCACTGTACATTTAACTCAAAATCTCCCGAGTCTAGCGCCACCATGGCTGGCAGGAGGAATCGGCTACTGCAGGTAGGATACAAATATGCCTGCTCTGACTCCCCATTCACACTACCAAGAGTAAGGGATTTTTTTTTTTCCTTTGAAGGGATCCCCTATTCATTTTTCATTACCACTTTGAGGTTTAATAAAAGGGCACACATTAACGAAATGACCTTCTTTATCACAGAAGAAACACAGTCTATTCAGCCTCCTAAAATTCCTATTACCAGAGCAAGAAGTTACCTGACCCAATTGCATAGACTCCTCTCCAGCCCCTAATTTAGGTGTCAGAGTACCTCGAGGGACAGGAGGGACTGATTCCCCACCAGGCAGCACCCCCTGCCCGAAGGGAAACTTGCATCTCTCCCTAAGACGCCTATCAATGCGTACTGCCAAAGACATGGCAGCCTCCAAGGAATCAGGTTTTTCATGAAATGCAAGAGCATCTTTTAATCTCTCAGCCCCTGACAGAACTGACTACGGAGTGCAGGATCATTCCACTCCGAGTGAGCCGCCCATCTTCTAAATTCAGCACAATATGACTCATCAGTACGTTCTCCCTGGCACAAGCTGCGCAACTTAGATTCAGCCATGGAGACCCGGTCAGGGTCATCATAAATCAGACCCAGGGCTCCAAAAAATTCATCCACTGACCGGAGGGACTGACAACCGGTCGGCAGAGAAAAAGCCCAGGACTGAGCATCACCTTTTAACAGAGAAATAATAATCCCAACTCTCTGGTTTTCGTCTCCAGATGAAATTGGACGCAGACAAAAATACAATTTACAGGACTCCCTGAACCGGACAAAGTTATCTCTTCCCCCGGAAAACTTAGCAGGGAGTGCGACCTTAGGTTCCAGGCAGACTTGGTTTCCTCCGGCGGCACCAGACGCCAAAGTACTCTGACACTGTGCAACCGAATTGCGGAGGTCAGCTACCTCCAAAGACAATCCCTGCATGCAATCAACCAAAGCATCAATAGTCTCCATTTTGCAAAAAATTACGGTAGGGCGGGTTATAATGTCACGGAAGGTAAGATAAGGGAAGGAAACGGCAAAGCAAACAAACTACTGACTAGGCCCAAAAGCTAGGGAACAAAGGGGTCACCTCTTAGCATTCCCTAAAAGACTTTCCCTGCTATGCCCATGTGCATATCTCGATGGTAGATATTCACATGCCCACGTACCTAAGCTGAAACACACTGGATGAAACCCTTAGCAGTAGGGAAAAGGGAAAGAGACTACCAGCTCCTTCAACCACCAAAGGAGCTAGCGTCACTCTAGGGGCCTAGTAAAAACAGACACAGAAGGAAAAAGGGAAAAGGACTTATCTTTAGATGAGTTGGAGCAGACAATCCACCAAAACTTCCAGCACACAAACAAGGAAGAACTATAGCCTACAAAGGCTATAGGTAGAGGGAGAAATAAATAGCCTCCCCAATGACTAAACAAACCACACCTGATAGGAGGTGGGATTCTGTTCAAACCCAAAACAAAACAAACTGTCAGATCGAGTCACATGCAGCAACTCTGACAGATCGTCTCAGAACACCCACAGGGCAGGGCGTGACACTTTCATGATCTAATATCACTTTAACGTTTTTACGTTTTACATAAATTTCACCCAAAAGACAAATATCCCTAACTTTTTGTGAGTAGAGTATTTTATCCTCCGAATACAATCTCTGATAGTGGCTGATAACAGAGAACAGCAGTGATGTGATTAGGAAAATTGTCCAATAAAAATATTGCCTGACTTTGAGTGACAGAATACTAATGCAGAATAAACTGTCGGGTGATGCATATGGATGATCCAATATGGTTGCCTATGAGGATATATTAGATATTTATAACTAGTTGGAGATAGCACTTGTTGTTCCTATTACACCCAGTGAGGTCGGGACCTTTGTGAAAACCTTCCCAGACACCTGATTTACCTATGTGCCAAATTTGGGGTCAAAAGGTTCTGGCATTTAGATGCCTATAATGGACAGATAATCAGACATTCATTTTTTTAAGTATAGATGGCTGACTGAAGCTAGTCTAAAATTTTACTAAATGAAAAAATATATATTACTGTAGCTTCTTAGGCAGTAGATCGAAAAGATAAAAACTGAGCGATAATGATACCCAGGAAATCTTGAAAGTTTGCTATTTGTCATTATCCTTTCAATTAGCCATTTAAAGGTTTCAAACATTCAACAACAAAGATCTCTCACTTTTATAATTGTTGGCCTAACAGTAATGATTTTGATTGTACCTACAAATTTTAATGTACCTCTGTTTCTAATGAGATCTGTCTTCATGGAGACAATAAGCATTTTTCCTGTTATGTCCCTTTCACAATTCCTAATTAAATATACAATGTTGTTAAATGATAATGAATGAAACATGTATTTGTTCTGCACATTAGGTATTTTTTCTATGCTTATTAAAGGGGCTGTGAATCATGTAAAATATTCTATAGTTTTCAAACCAGCACCTGGATCTGAATATTTTCTTAACTGCAGATAATTAAAATTTATTATAGCTACTGTTATTCAATGAAATCTATCTGTATAGAGCCACCTGCTGTTTGCTCTTTTTCTAGTTTCTCTGCGCTACTCAATGAGACAGAAGCACATGCTCAGCTCCATCCTTCAGCTACCACCAGCTGCAGCAGAAAGGACACACCTCTGAAAAAGGTCACGCCCTCCAAGCTGACAGCTTGAAATAAATATAGCAAAACAATTGGAGCAATAAATGGGGAGATCTATGGATCATACAAGGTACAAGGTTAGTTCTAGCTTTGCTAGAAAGAGATTTTCATGTGCTATATGATGCCTGATTTTAATTTTTTACAATAATCATGGGATAACCCCTTTAAGGGCTCATGCACACAATCGTTGTTGTTTTGCGGTCCGTTTTTCATTGATCCGTTGT